>NC_092232.1:8431314-8446314 GCF_036320965.1 Panulirus ornatus
CCCCCCCCCACACACTCCCAACCACACGCCCGTCTCTCTCTCTCTCTCTCTCTCTCTCTCTCTCTCTCTCTCTCTCTCTCTCTCTCTCTCTCTCTCTCTCTCTCTCTCTCTCTAACTCCTCCTTCACTCCCTACCCAGAGGGAGCCAGAGATGAATGCTACCCACTCTCTCTCTCTCTCTCTCTCTCTCTCTCTCTCTCTCTCTCTCTCTCTCTCTCTCTCTCTCTATCTATCTATCTATCTATCTATCTCTGAGGATGCCAGAGGTGAATAATACCTTCTCTCCCCTTATTTTTTTCCCCTTCCTTCCGCCTTTCTCCATGGAGGGAGAGGAATGCTGCCTTCTCCTTCTCCCTCCATCTCCTCACCCTGGAGGGAGCCAGACATGAATGTACTACAGCTCTCCCACCAGTTCTCCCTCCACGATGTATCCTCCCTCCATCTTTCACCCTAAAGGGAGCTGCAGATAAATGTACTCCCCTCCCTCCCTCCCTCTCCATCTCCCATCTCCCTCGCCGGAGGGAGCTAGACATGACAGTACTCCCTGCTAGCCTTACAAACACACACACACACACACACACACACACACACACACACACACACACACACACACACACACCTGTGTCTGGGAGAGAGAGGATCCTCCCCCTCTCCCCAATCAACCCCCACCTGTCGCCGCCCTGGGCGACGAAGACGACAGGTGACGCCACGGCAGGAAACGAGTGGAGGCGGTGTCGTCTTCCTGAGAGAGAGAGAGAGAGAGAGAGAGAGAGAGAGAGAGAGAGAGAGAGAGAGAGAGAGAGAGAGAGTAGCATTCATATCTGGCTCCTTCTGGGTAGGGAGCGAAGGAGGAGGTAGGTAGGGTGGAGAGAGAGAGAGAGAGAGAGAGAGAGAGAGAGAGAGAGAGAGAGAGAGAGAGAGAGAGAGAGAGAGAGACGTGGTTGGCTTTTCTCTCCCTCGCAGAAGACGGGCGACCTTCCCTGGTGAGGTCTTCAGGGCTGGGGGAAGGTGAAGGGGGGGGGATTCAAACACACTCCCCTTCCCTTCCCTCCCCTCCTCAGATGGTATGTGCCCTTCACCTACCAGGTCAGAAGACCATGCGTTGCCCTTCTGAGTGGCTGGCGACACTCGCCTTGGTCATGTGTCTTAAGTGTCCTACCTACCCCAACTCAACCTCCGGCGCCCCCAGTGTTCCTCCAACCCACTCCCTCACGTTCCTCCAACATCCCAGATTTCTCTTCAAGACCCTGACTCTCTGTCTGTCTATCTGTCTGTCTATCTGTGTGTTTGTCTGTCTGTCTGTCTCTCTGTCTATATGTCTGTCTATATCTCTGTCTATCTGTCTGTCTCTCTGTCTATATGTCTGTCTATATGTCTGTCCATCTCTCTGTCTATCTGTGTGTCTCTCTGTCTATGTCTGTCTATCTCTCTGTCTATCTGTCTGTCTCTCTGTCTATACGTCTGTCTGTCTGTCTCTCTGTCTATATGTCTGTCTGTCTGTCTCTCTGTCTATATGTCTGTCTGTCTGTCTATCTCTCTGTCTATATGTCTGTCTGTCAGTCTATCTGTCTGTCTGTCTATATGTCTGTCTGTCTGTCTCTCTATCTATATGTCTGTCTGTCTGTCTGTCCAGAGGCTCCGCCGTTCACCCTACTCACCCCATCTGGTCAGCCAGCCATCGCGCCCTCGTGACTGTGTTGACACAGCGACCCCTCGTGTCTGGCACCAGTTATAAGGCATTACCCATTCCACACCAGGTCACACAGTTGCCCTGGATCACGGAGGTGATGGTCCCCACGCGTGGGGATGGTGAGTGAGGGGATGGGTAATGTGGTATGGGGGTTTGTACTAGAAGTCGTGTCGATGAGTTAACTGATGAGCAAAGGGATGAGTCAGTGTACTGTGGGGAATAGGGTGAGTGATGGGGGTGGGTGATGTACTGTGGGGATGGGGGTGAGTAATGGGATGTGGGGATGGGGTGTGTAATGGGTTGGGTAATGTACTGTGGGGATGGGGGTGGGTAATGTACTGTGGGCATGGGATGAGTAATAGGGTGGGTAATGTAATGTGGGGATGAGGTGAGTAATGTACTGTGGGGGATGGGGCTGAGTAATGGCTGATGGCTGATCAAATGGCGATGAGTAAGGAGTTATCATGTATGGATAATGAAGTAATGCGATGAATAACAAGCTGAAATAAATGATGTACGATGAGTTTTTTTACGACTCGGCTGTGAATGAATCGTAAGATTATGAAAACTCATTCATTCGGAACAGACTGACTCATGGTTGAATAATCATGAAAAAAAAATGAGTAATTTCACCTTAAAGGGACATGAATGATACAAGACATCTCAGACAATGTTAAATAACGGTTGCAAACAAAGACTAACCACCCGTTTTTCGCGGGAATAACCCAATAAACACCAGAAGCCGTTGTATTTATGGAATGGAATGCATCTGTGACACCATCTTGGGAGGAGGGTGGAGTGAGGTGGGGTTGTGGGGGGTAGGGAAGAGGCGTGTGGGGTGGGGTGGGGTTGTGTATATGAGGGATGACGTCAGAGGTTGCTGCTGCCTTAATCTCAAACGCTAATAGGCGAGTCGTGGATTATGAGCAGCCAATCACATGTGTTCTACTGATGGCTGCTCCTGCCCTTGGAGCCACTCGGCAGGCCATCTGTAGATAAAAGAAAATATATATTGAAAGTGGCTGTTTGGTAGGGGGGTTTAAGAGGGTGGGCCCCTCTTGATCAGGGGGGGTCGTGTCGTCCTGCTCAGAGGTCGTTAGGCCGTGCTTAAGGGTCGTACGGTCGTGCTCAGTGGTTGTGTACAGTCGTAATTAATAGATTACTCAAAATGAATGTTTACTTCTAAATTTCAATCCAATTATGTCGTAATTTTTTTTTTTTTTTTGGGGGGGGGTTAAGGTCCCTCCTGCTCATTCTAAGGTAATAACCTCAAGTCATAAAACCAGAGTAACAAGATTATTTAATTCTAATTACATTCATAACGTCACTGTAACATTCCGTTACAAAATGAATGAAGTAATCGTCAAACTTAGACAAACTGTACTGGACGGAATGCAATGCATTGCCAGATGTCTCCAGAGGGATGACACACACACACACACACACACACTCACAAGCGACCCTCCTCTTCCCCTCTCCTCCCTACTCCCACCCCAAAACAACCGGAAGCCACTCATGATAGTCTTAAAGAGAAATTACATCGTCAGACTTAACGTGGTTACGATCGATACAAAGAGATTTTTCCAAATAAACAACAGAGGGAAAGATCAAGGGTAGTTTAAAATCTCGCGGGCAAGTAGTTTGGCATGGTAACTGATGGTTTCCATTCTCCATGGCCCTTTGGTGTGATGAAAAGTTCGCCATCTCTGGATTTTTGCTGTTGTAATAAAAGAGGAAGAATCGCCAAGTATCTTCTCATCTGAAATGACGTACGAAACAGTTGGAAACGACAACCCGTATCTGAAATTAATTTCCAACTCGAACCGTTACAGAAATTGCCTCGTCCATTGCACGGAACGAATTGCTCGATATAGATAGATGCTTTCTATTGCCGACTCTCAAACGATATGATTAAAGAAAAGACATTACAATCTATAATTGTTAAATGGTGTAGAGTGACATCAGAAGAATTAAGCAGAGGGAGAGTGTAACGATAATTTTTGCACGCGACGCAAACGGCATCGAGTTAGGCTTTTTAAAATCTGTTTAAACGGCTACGTTCGGCGTCTCGTGACCACTCATCCTACACCGTTGTTATCTTTTGGATTCTCTCTAACGTTTAGAAATCTGAGAGTCTCAAAACTCTCAGAAGTTTGTACAGGATGTCGAAGATTTGCGGTCTCCTGCGTACGTTAAAACTTCTTACATTGTACGATGACTCAAAACATTTGCTCTCTGGCGGCAAAAACATTTTTCTGTTGTTAACGGGTCAAAAAATTAAGTGTACAACTTTAGTCTTAAGTTTTACTCGCTGACGCTTACACATTGTGCTTTGAGCTCTCTGTTTTGCATCGATTAAAACTTTGACTGTTTAACTAAAACATCTGTTGGTATAACTTCGCATCATTGAAACGCCTTGTGTCCACAGAACTAAGACGAATACAGTGATTAAAAACTTCAAAACTCGAAATTGGTCTCAAAATGTTTCCAGAACTTCATTTTTGTAGCGTGGGTCGTAAGTTATGCTGGCTGTAATTTAAGTGTTTGTATGCTTCCACATGGAGTCTAGTTTTTCATCTGTGTAAACTATCATAAATGTTCTTCTTAATATTAATTTATGCATTTTCCATTTCGTAATAGTGTCAGTGTTTAGTGTTTTTGCAGGTGATTAACACAAATGCTGGTCATCTAGTGTCATTACTATTAATATACGACATTTAAAGTAATTGATGCCATTATCTCGTTGCTCACTTGTCTCTCCTCAGACAGCCACGATATGTTTTGGATCATTCAGAAAACTGTTCTAAACCCACAATGGGAAGCCTTCTCCCAAAGCCTCGCTATTCCTTACAACCTATTTGTCAATGTGAGTTAATGTATCACCTTTTTTTTTTTCATTTGATGTTTAAGGGCTACGTCCGAAAGACCTTGCTCTGGTATTCAGCAGAGATTGAGTGTGCCTTTTTGGGGATAGTGTGGCATAAATGTTACAGTATCCCCCGGTGTGGAGGTGGACGAAAACGGATGAGACGGGTTGCCGGGAGCGAGGGAGGGAGGGAGGTTTTCCATGGGCAACTGCTCGCCCTAACCCGACGTAACTCTATCCTGAATTTCCTCGTGGTGGGTTAACATAAATACCTCCTTTTAGCCCCACTGGATAAACACGCTCGCAGTGGATGTACACCAGTGGGTACACTTCGTTGTTTTGGCGTCTATTCTCGCGGGTTGGTTTGCCTGATCTGCCATGGTTGTGGCAGGTTCGTCGTGGGTCACACCAAAAGGGGTTGGCTTGCATCTCTCTCTCTCTCTCTCTCTCTCTCTCTCTCTCTCTCTCTCTCTCTCTCTCTCTCTCTCTCTCTCTCTCTCTCTCTCACCCCTCCTACCCCAACTCCAAGAGTCATGGCCGGGCACCCAAGCGTACGGTTGGTGACGCAATGCTACAGGCGCTCATTTGGCCACGAGGGTTGGGGGAGAGGAGGGGTTTGAGGAGGAAGTGGGAGGAGGGGTGGGGGTGCTTTTAAGCAGCGGTGGTGGAGGGTGAAGAGGTTGTGGTGGTGGTGGTGATGTTTAAGGAGGGGGAGGGAGGTATCGTTGATGGTGAAAAGGGTGGTGGTGGTGCTTAGTGTGGTGGTGATGGTGATACAGTGTGAAGAGAGCGGTGGTGAAGGAGGGTGCGTTGGTGATGGCATGGTGTTGTGGCGGGTGTTTTGGTGATGGTATGATGGTGAGGAGGATGTGTTGGTCATGGTATGGTGCTGTGAGGGTGTGTAGGAGTTAGGAGGGTGTGTTGATGATGGTATGGTGGTGAGGAGAGTGTGTTAGTGATGCTCTGGTGTTGATAAGGGTGTGTTAGTGATGTTTGGTGGTCGGGAGGGTGTGTTGGTGATGGTGTGCTGGTAGAGAGTGTGTGGTAGCGAGGAAGGTGCGTTAGTGAGGCTATGGTGCTGGGGAGACAGGTAAATAAGACTGCGGTGAGGAAGATTCACCTGGCAGTAATCAAAGTACACTGAGGAGGAGAAAGATACAGTATCTTATATTCTTAAAGTAGGGACTTGGAGAGGGTGGATAGCGACACGCGAGGGCTGTAGCTGTGGTCGAGTGCACGGAGGGTGGAGGGAGATTGTGGCAGAGGTTATGGACGACTGGTGGTGTGGTGGAGGAGGGAAAGGAACAAGATCAGTGAAGGGTAAGGGAGGTAGACAGTGATAGCTTGACAAGAAAGGAAAGATGGGGAGTACTCGATCATCTGCTCGAAGGATAGATAAGAAGATAGAGTAGGGTATGCGGAAGTAATGCAAGGTGTAAAAGGATGAAGCAAAAGAGGAAGGTGGCAGATTAAAAGAAGAGGGAATAGAAAAAAAAAAAAAGAGAGGATGGTGAGAGGACCCAGAGAGGACAGGAAGAGAATTAGAATAAGGTGTGGTAAAAGGGGGTGGAATGAGGATGTGCGTATGTTTGCATGCACGTTTGTGTTCGTGTGTATGTGCTTGCGTTTGTGTATATGTTCGGTGAGGGGTCCCTGACCACGCCTCGAGAGCTTGAGGGCGTCCGTCCGTTGCAACAAATGTCCCTGGTCTTGTCCCAGGTCTGTCCGCCCCTCCAACGCCCCAGGAGGGAGGGAGAGAGTGAGTGAGGGAGGAAGGAAAGGGAGTGAGTTGAGAGGGGACAAGCCAGCCCAGATACGCGCCCGCCTCTCGGTACAGAGACATACTTGGGTCCAACGATGCCCTCGCGACGACGCCCCGAGAAAGAGGCACACACTCGAGTTGAGCGATGCCCTCAGAGATGATGAGCACTCGAGGTGTACCTCCACATACCTTCGCCAGTCTCTCCAGGAAGCAACACCCTTGAGTCACGACTCGCACTTGTGTGTTGCGCCCCTCCTCGCCCCCTGGCCTGAGTCACTCACCACACAAGACTCTTGTTCTCACGGTGATGACGTGTGGAGAACAACAGACGAATGTTACGTTGGTCGGTCGACAGAGGGACATGAGCCTCCACCGCTCTGGCTGCTTAGATGTACCTCACTCGTGTGTCTGTCCAGAGCGTGGAGATCTCCAGTCTTACCTTGATCCGTAAAGCTCTTTTATGACCTGGTAACTAGTTACTCGTATGACCTCCTTGGTATGTCGTATCTCCACAGTGTATTTCCAGCCGAATGGCTCCCGAAATTCAATATATCGCTCCCTGTTATTATTATTGTTATCATTATTATTATTATTATTATTATCATTATTATTATTATATTATTATTATAATTTTTGTCATTATTATTAATATTATTATTATTATTATTATTATTATTATTATTATTATTATTATAATTATTATCATTTTTATCATTATTATTATTATTATTATTATTATTATTATTATTATTATTATTATTATCCGGACGAAGGGAGCTGGAGATGATGGGTCCTGGGGTATGTCCTGATGAGGGAGGTTGTTGGGGGGGAGGCAACATATAGGAGGCCACTGGGGGTTTGGTATGGTCGTCCAGGGTGAGTGACGCCAGATGAGGCTGCACACGTTATCCAGGGAGGCTTAAGAACTAGTAGATGCCAGGGACGTGTGAGGGAGGTGGATGCATTCGCCCTTCAAGAGGTGGTGGTGATGGGGACGACGGTCATCGGTTTGGTGTGGTATCTTGCCCTACAAGAGGGTATTCAAGGAGGGAGGTCTCGCCACGCAAGAGGGCGTACAAAGAGGGGGGGTTATCTTCACCACACAAGAGGACGGAAGAGGAGGGGTATTTTACCGCACAAGATGACATACAAGGAGGGATATCTCACCGCTGAAGGGGACATATACGGAGGGATATCCTACGGCTTAAGGGGATTTACTGGGAGGAATATCTTACCCCACAAGGGGACATAAACGGAAAGAAAATGCACAACTCAAGGGAGGGATATCTTACCACACAAGGGGACATACAGGGAGATGTATCATCACACCCAAGACGACACTCACGTAGGGAAATCTGACCACACAAGAGGGTATTCAAGGAGGGATTTCTCGCCCCGCACAAGAGGGTATAAAAGGAGGAGTGTGTGTTACCAAGCTCATGGGGTGGGCAAGGCCATTTTACGAAGCAGGAGGGATGTCCCTCGACACTCAGGGACGACAGGAGAAACAAAGATCTCATCCCACAAGAGGTACGTGACAGAGAATCGTCCCTGTGGGGGCATAGAAGACAAGGAGAAATCTCTCCACGATCGCGAGATGGACGAGGCAAGCAAGACGCACCTTTGCCACACAAAGGCACCACAAGGGGGAAAAAAAACATTGGTTGGAAATATGGTGTCGGAGGCGGCGGAACCTTGGCTTCAAGAGCCTCTTTGCTGCCAGGAATAAAGGTGTTGAGCAGCGCCAATAGACAATCCACTCGTGTGTTTGTTCTAATGTCCTGCTGCGAGGTGGAGTAACGACGCGAAGCCACCCAGGCCTCGGAGGAGAGAAGGAGTTTTAAGGAAGGTTTTAGAAAAGTGGGTTTGATTGTGTACGTCGGGCGGACATACGTACAGGAAGAGAGCAACGCTGTAGACGGGAGAGCAACGCTGTAGACGAGAGAGCAGCGCTGTAGACGGATGTATACATATGCTTGCACCTGATCCAGGTGTGTTTCAGGTGTGTCAGTGTGATGCACACACACACATGCCCAGTGATGTTATGGACCCTACCCCCAACTCTACCGCTCCCACCTACTGCCTCAAAATTCTCTCTCTCTCTCTCTCTCTCTCTCTCTCTCTCTCTCTCTCTCTCTCTCTCTCTCTCTCTCTCTCTCTCTCTCTCTCTCTCTCTCTCTCTCTCTCTTTCACGCACACACACACACCATGGCTGGCTTCCTGGGACTTCTCGTCCGCCCGGCCCAGCAGGCGCGCGCCACACACGCCCACCCACCCACCCACCCCTCGTGGTGAGGATCGTGTCGTGCACTGGCCCCCTCCCTCACCCAACCTCATCCCCACACCCCTCCCTCTGCGTTACCCATGCACCATGTGAGGCCGGAAGGTAGAGAGAGAGAGAGAGAGAGAGAGAGAGAGAGAGAGAGAGAGAGAGAGAGAGAGACAAGGTCATGGGGTTTCACATCACACAGAGGCGTCCGGACGGGGCCCTCCACGAATTCTGAAACAAGTTTCACTCTCTCTCTCTCTCTCTCTCTCTCTCTCTCTCTCTCTCTCTCTCTCTCTCTCTCTCTCTCTCTCCATCTATCTATCTATCTGTCTATCTCCATCTATCTAAGTATGATCATATATTTTCAAAGCTCGTGTATCATTCTGTTTATTGTCTTTTTCATATCGCCCCCCCCCTCGTAGAAATCTGTTACCCAGTCGCTCCTTCATCTTGTGTACATTTTTACATTACGTGACAAGTGATGAAGTACGTGAGTGGCCCATTTCCCGCCACGGGTGATGGGAGAGTAATGGATGTGCTGTGGGTTTTTTTTTTTCGTACGTGGTCGTCTGTTGTCCACAGGTGATAAAGTTTGCCCATGAGGATCATATCCTTCTGTTGGAGGCTGAAGATCATATCCTTCTGTTGGAGGCTGAGGATCATATCCTTCTGTTGGAGGCTGAGGATCATATCCTTCTGTTGGAGGCTGAGGATCATATCCTTCTGTTGGAGGCTGAGGATCATATCCTTCTGTTGGAGGTTGAGGATCATATCCTTATGTTGGAGGTTGAAGATCATATCCTTATGTTGGAGGTTGAAGATCATATCCTTATGTTGGAGGCTGAAGATCATATCCTTCTGTTGGAGGCTGAGGATCATATCCTTCTGTTGGAGGCTGAGGATCATATCCTTCTGTTGGAGGCTGAGGATCATATCCTTCTGTTGGAGGCTGAAGATCATATCCTTCTGTTGGAGGCTGAGGATCATATCCTTCTGTTGGAGGCTGAGGATCATATCCTTCTGTTGGAGGCTGAGGATCATATCCTTATGTTGGAGGCTGAGGATCATATCCTTCTGTTGGAGGTTGAAGATCATATCCTTATGTTGGAGGCTGAGGATCATATCCTTCTGTTGGAGGCTGAGGATCATATCCTTCTGTTGGAGGTTGAGGATCATATCCTTCTGTTGGAGGTTGAGGATCATATCCTTATGTTGGAGGTTGAAGATCATATCCCTCTGTTGGAGGCTGAGGATCATATCCTTATGTTGGAGGTTGAGGATCATATCCTTATGTTGGAGGTTGAGGATCATATCCTTCCGTTGGAGGCTGAGGATCATATCCTTATGTTGGAGGTTGAGGATCATATCCTTATGTTGGAGGCTGAAGATCATATCCTTCCGTTGGAGGCTGAGGATCATGTCCTTCTCTTGGAGGGATGTAGCGGTGTGTGTGTGTGTGTGTTTGTGTGTGTGTGTGTGTGTGTGTTTGTGTGTGTGTGTGTGTGTGTGTATGTAGGTTAATTGTGTAATCAACAGTACCTGTTTTTACGGTAGGGGAGGAAGGGGTGAGTTCTGCTCTCGCGGACCGACTCATCTCTGCTCGTGTGTGTTTGTGTGTGCGTGTATGCGCGAGTGTGTATTCATATACGTCAGTATACATATGCCTCCCCCTCCTCCCCTAACGCTGGCTTTGTCTGTGTCTGTCTGTGTCTGTCTGCAGTCCAGTGGCACTCAGTCTGTACAGCCCCGACCCCCTTTGCCATTTTCAGTCTGGGTTTTGCATGCGTCTGTGACCCCCTCGCATCGAGCCCCCCAACCTCCTCCTCCTCCAGACGCCGCCAGCTCTCTCCTCCCCTCTCCCCTCCGCTGACGTCACAGACAAAGCGAGGATGACATCATCGTCCCGTAATCCCAGGGCTGATGATGACATCATCGTCCCGTAATCCCAGGCTGATGATGAGCAGTAAATAAGTTTTGGGAGCGAGATAACCCAGCCACACCGGGTGACAGTCACCTCCTCCTTTCTTCCTCCTCCTCCTCTTCTTCCCCCTCCTCTTCCTCCTACACATTTTCCTCGTATACCTCTTCCTCCTCCTACACCTCCTCCTCCTCCTCCTACACCTCCTCTTCTTTTTCTTCTCTTTCTCCCCTTCCTCTTCCTCCTACACCTCCTCCTCCCACACCTCCTCTTCTTTTTCTTATCTTCCTCCCCTTCCTCTTCCTCCTACTCCTCCTCCTCCTCCTCCTCCTCCTCCTCTACTTCTTCTTCCTCCTCCTCCTCTACTTCTTCCTCCTCCTTATGACATCTTGAGACAAGGGGACTTAGTAAAGCAAACGCAAAACGAAGTCTTTATTTATACATTCCCTTAAAAATGAGTTGTGCAAGTCGTTTATTCATGTATTTAATAATGTCTCTTGTGTTCCTGTTGGAAGACGGCCACACACACACACACACACACACACACACACACACACACACACACACACACACACACACACACACACGTACACTGCAAGACGCGAAGCATAAGTATCTATATGTGTTGGCGGGTATAATGGCTAAGTACGGGGGTGAGTGATGCCACAGACAGAAATAGGTATATGAAAGATCATCCCCCCCGCCCCGTCTTCTTATTTACTCCCCCCCCCCCCCCTCTCTCTCTCTCTCTCTCTCTCTCTCTCTCTCTCTCTCTCTCTCTCTCTCTCTCTCTCTCTCGCACACACACACACACATACACACACTCCATATGAGAATGATTCTCTACGTGCTCAAAAACGAAAAAAAAAACCGGAAGAAAACTTGAAGTTGCAAATTTTGGCCAGGTGGAAGAGGATGGAAAGTTGGTCTCCGTGTTCAGCGTGGGGTCCGCCCGGCACACTGGGCCGTTCTTGTGTCTCTCTCACGAACGGAGTGATGACGTCGCTAGGCCAAACGGCCCCACCCACCTCACTCTCCCTCCTGCTCCTCCTCCTCCTCCTCCTCCTGTTTGTCGCGTCCGCAAAAAGCGCCACCAGTTGACGTATCGCTTGCGGATTCATTAACACCCTTGAGGGAGAGGGAGGGAGGGAGCTCCTCTGGTCCTTGTGCCTCCCTCAGTGTCGGGTGGAAATGCCTCCTCCTCCGCCTCGTCCTCCTCCTCTTCCTCCTCCTCTCTCGTCCTCCGCCTCGTCCTCCTCTCTCCTCCTCCACCTCCTCCTCCTGCTGGTTCCTGGTACCCGCGACTGCCTTGGCTCTCGCGGTGTGTCCACCGGCCGGAGAGGCAGACGGGATAAGCAGCTCCGTCAGACGGGCGACCCCAGCTGACGTGCCGCACAGGAGAGAGAGAGAGAGAGAGAGAGAGAGAGAGAGAGAGAGAGAGAGAGAGAGAGAGAGAGAGAGAGAGATGATGCTGCTGCTTCTTCTGCATTGTCAGCACCAGCTTTGGAAGCTGCATCGTAGGAAATGAGGTTGTTTTTTCGCAATTTTTCGCTTGTGCTTGCAACAACGACGCATGGTGTATTAATGTCCTTGTTTTTTTTCCTTTTTTAATGGTATGTGATAGGCTTTTTAATTTTTTGTTCCCCCGACTCACTGGGATTCTTCTCGTCTTCATTATCTCTCTGGCGGATAAGACTCAAGGGGATGATGTGTTGTGGAATTCGTGGAATCACACTTAAATGACCTCATTAAGGAGGAATCAGGAAGGAGGGACAGGGAGAATGCTTTCATAATCGCATGTGATGTGACCGGGTGAGGCGCCACCGACATGTTTCATGACTTCATGAGATGGGCCAGGATGGGTAAGGGGATGGTTTCAGAGGCTGACTGGGTAGTTTCAGAGCCAGGATGGTCGAGAGTGATTTCACGACCCTATGACAGTCTGCTCGAGAAGATTGGAGAAATAATTGAAAAGAATAAAAGGAAAAAGATTAATCGAAGTTCATCCACACTTGACTCGCTGTTGTATAATTCTCTCTCTCTCTCTCTCTCTCTCTCTCTCTCTCTCTCTCTCTCTCTCTCTCTCTCTCTCTCTCTCTCTCTCTCTCTCTCTCTCTCTCTTTCTCCTGCTGGAGTGAATTTTTTTCTGGAGAGAGAGAGAGAGAGAGAGAGAGAGAGAGAGAGAGAGAGAGAGAGAGAGAGAGAGAGAGAGAGAGGTTGTCATCACTTATGCATATGATGGCCATCTCTCCTCCCTCTGTCTTCTCCTCCCCTGAGAACCAGTATTGCTGTACGTGTTCCATATACCAACTCGGGTATGTTCGTGGCTATAAGTTACTGTCGTCCACACTCTGCTCCTGGTCGTGTGTGAGTGTGGTTTCCCAGCTTCATGTGTCTCACTTAGTTTTAAGTGCTGTAAGTGTCCAGCCAGACGTGTTCCACAGTAAAGTGCCGTAAGTGTCCAGCCAGACGTGTCCCACAGTAAATGTTTTCGCCTGTTGCAGTAGGTCACAGTGATCTGGTATTTGCTGATAACCACGGGGAGGGGAGGGGGGAAATTGGAACACGCTAAGTCCCAAGTGCACTTTCATGTAGTTACATCGTCAGGGAAGATGTAAGAATGAGATAAGTGAGTCGTAACTATCAGTATATATATATATATATATATATATATATATATATATATATATATATATATATATATATATATATATATATGTTTCGTTTACATGAGTCAGTTGGGTTCAAGCCAGTGTTACGTTTAGGTTCAAAACACACGTTTCGGTAACAGGAGTAAGTCGGATTCGATCACATGCTTGCGCTAACAGGAGAGAGTTTGATTCGATCACATGCTTCGGTTACAGGGGTCAGTCGCGTTCGAACCTATCCTTCGACTCTGGTTCAAACGTTGCATAACACATGCTTGAGGTGCATTTTCAGAGGTTCAACGAACTCTTTGTGTGTGAGCTCGTCTCGTTCGTCGGGCAGTGACACCGATCGAACCAGCGTTCCGTTCCGGCCGATCGGTGGAAACGAAAATGGAACGCCGCAAGAATATAACTGCTAACAAGATTTTTTTTTTTTTATTCATATCTTCTGCTTCATCCTGGGGATGGGATTGAAGGATTACCATCCACTCCTGCATGTCACAGAAGGCGACAAAGTGGGTCTGAAACCCTGGTGGTGGGTGGGGTTTAGGCGGCCCTAGTAAAGGCTTCTTCCTCCTGTATTATCACATCTTAGAAAATGAGAACAGTAGGGCAAAACGAGGATTTAGAGTTTTCCTTTCATAGACTTTTTTCATCGATGTAGCGGACGGAGTCCATAGGCATTGCTAGAAAAGGCACACACCCTCCCTCCCTTCCCTACTTTACACTTCCTTACTCCCTCCTCCAAGGCAGCGCCGCTGACCGTGGAGAGAGAAAAAAAAGAAGAAGAATGGACGTTGGTTCTATAGATAGTCATGAGGGGTTTCCACGAGTACACATGACTCACCATTATTCAGGCCAACACCAGCAGCAGCACCAACCGCGAACGGGCTATATACATTCGCCCGTCATGGCTGCCTCGTGTCTGTGTGTGTGTGTGTGTGTGTGTGTGTGTGTGTGTGTGAGTCGTCCTCCCGCCCACCTCATCTCTTGAGAATTAACTTTCAGAAGTGGTAATGGGTGAGGGAGGCGGTCTTCAGCGCTCGTGGTCTTTTGGTCAAAGTGAGAGACTTATGTTTTTCTCAGTGGTTTTTAAGTCCGTCGTTTGACGACATTTTGGATGATGACAAGACGTCAGATATCACACGTGAATTGAGTGATGACGTCGTTGTTCTGTGAGCACAGACAGACAGGCGAACAGACTGACAGACGGACACAGACAGCCAGACGTATCACAGACAGCATAGCAGGTCTGGGTGTACAGACAGCATAGCAGATCTATGTGTACAAACAACACAACAGGTCTGTGTGTACAGACAGCATAGCAGATCTATGTGTATAGACAGCATAGCAGATCTATGTGTACAGACATCATAAGAGATCTGTGTGTACAGACAACATAGCAGATCTATGTTTACAGACAACACAGCAGATCTATGTGTACAGACATCATAACAGATCTGTGTGTACAGACAACATAGCAGATCTATGTGTACAGACAACATAGCAGATCTATGTGTACAGACAACACAGCAGATCTGTGTGTACAGACAGCATAGCAGATCTATGTGTACAGACAACACAGCAGATCTATGTGTACAGACAACACAGCAGATCTGTGTGTACAGACAGCATAGCAGATCTATGTGTACAGACAACACAGCAGATCTATGTGTACAGACAACACAGCAGATCTATGTGTACAGACATCATAACAGATCTGTGTGTACAGACAACATAGCAGATCTATGTGTACAGACAACATAGCAGATCTATGTGTACAGACAACACAGCAGATCTGTGTGTACAGACAGCATAGCAGATCTATGTGTACAGACAACACAGCAG
>NC_092232.1:8451314-8463814 GCF_036320965.1 Panulirus ornatus
CCGCTGAGATGGGCTAGGAAAGTAGATAGCCGGCGGCTGTACCGATAGATTCATTACCACTTCGATGTTTGGGTTAGTGAGTTCGAACCGCGTCTCGAGCAGTTTCGACCCTTTGAACAAACACCGAACTCGAGATTAAAAAGCCTGTGATGTAGAGTAGATGAAAAGGGGGAGGTTTACCTCTGGCCTTCACAGAGTCTCATTAATCTTCACCAGTGTGAGTTACGTATGTGGGGTTTTTTCCCCCCGTTTTTTTATATTTTTATATTTTTGATTTAATTGGCTTTTCGTTCGACCTGTGTCTGCTCTGTTTGAACATCTACCGTACACGTGATCCCTTCTTATTTTGTCTACGTGTTACAGACGCAGGTTACACACACACACACACACACACACTGACTCTCTCTCTCTCTCTCTCTCTCTCTCTCTCTCTCTCTCTCTCTCTCTCTCTCTCTCTCTCTCTCTCTCTCACCCCATCACACGTTTCGTCTCAGCGTCCCTGTCTACCTACCACCTGGGGTGGGTCACCCAGGCCGTCATCAGCATAATGGGGTCCTAATGGGTCAATCTCTCGCATCCCCAGGTGACCTTTGTTCTTAGGGGTCGCGAAGGGCAGCTGCTACACACACACACACACACACACACACACACACACACACACACACCAGCAGTGTCCATCTTCGGTAAGGTGGGGTCGCCCGTACTGCTGCGCCTGTTGCCTAGGAGAGAGAGAGAGAGAGAGAGAGAGAGAGAGAGAGAGAGAGAGAGAGAGAGAGAGAGAGAGAGAGTCACAGGAACCTTTAGGGATATTAAGAAAATAATCAGATCACTTGAAACGTTTGGTAGGGGAGATCAAAGAGATCACCGGAACGTTTTTGAATTACACCCATCGAAATGATGTTACCTTGAAACGCTCCGTGGGATGGAGACGGAGAGAGGTTTCAGGAAGGAACGTTTTCAACACATGAAAAAGATGAATAGAATTGAATTGAAACGTTTGGTGAGGGGAGAGACAAGAACGTTTTGGAGAAAATAATGAAATTGATTAATATAAGATAAATGAGAGATAACTACGTGGTTAGAGAGAGAATTCACTGGTTATTATAGAAAGTACGAGAGATAAATGGGGAAGATAAGGAGCGCTGGAGACAGAGAGAATAACACAAGAGAACTATAGATCAGGAAATGTGGTAAACTAAAACTGTTGTAAGGAGAAATGAAATGCAAATGAAAATCGTATGAAAAGAGGTGATAAATGTGTGTCACAAAGGAAACAAAAGAGAAAAAAATGTTTTTGGAGGAAGATGAGTGGGGAAAAAAAAAATGATAATAGCTTCAAGATAACAAGATGTATAAACAAAGAAAACGACACGGGAGAAAATGGGGTTAAGCGTGGCGTCCATCAGGCGAGCTGTGAGGAGTGAGGAAGACAGAAGCGGAGGGAGATTATCCGTTTCATAAGGAGATTTAAAGTTCAGGTGAGCAACGGGAGAGATGGTAATTGATGAGCTCCCCCCCCCCCTTCCTCCCCCATCCCCCCAAAAAAGAAGGAGGGGAGGAGGGGTGGGGAAAGAGGAGGGACCCCATTTGTACGGAGGTATATGAAGCAGAACCTGGAGTGAGGGGCAAGTATATCGCTGGTGAGGAGGAGGAAGAGGAGGAGGAGGATAACCGGTACGGCGTATGATGGGTGGATCTGGCTCGGAGATGCCTGAAGAGATAGTGGAGACAGAAGAAGGGGGGGGGTTAAATAAACCCGAGCCAGAGAGATAATTTTCCTGTATAAAAGGGGTGTGACCGGAGCTTTAGGTGAGGGAGGGAGGAAGGGTACGTGTGTGTGTGTGTGTGTGGGGAGGAGGAGGAGAGGTAATGATGAAGCCACGCCCCTCTTTTCCCGTGATCCTCTGCCTCATTAGTGTGATGAGGTGCCGTGCAGAGGGCAGCACCAGAGGTCCACAGGCTCCTGTGGGGACCAGCCAGAGCTTTCTCTTCTTTCTATGCTTCTTCTTCTCCCCCCCCCCCCCCCCCTCGTATAACGTTCACCATGATTTGACTTCGTCAACACCACCCAGAGAGGAAGGACGCCAGGGGCGATGATGCATCTTCAGATCAACTTCGTTAAATTTCCAGTTCGTGTGTTGTTTTTTTTTTTCGCTATTACATTTCACTTCTCTCTCTCGCTCGCTCGTTGGGTTCTCCCGCCATTTGTCTCGGTGTTTGGTTAGTTAACATGACTTGACCCGGAGAGTGACTGCTCTTTTTTTTATGTTTGCCTTTGTATTTCTCGCCCCTTCGGGAGTGGGAGGGAGGACGCCACGTCATACTGGGTTTGTTGACACGACGATTTCAGGTCGCTCACCACCCCAAAACCTCCCTCTGTGCAGGGATATGGCCAAGTTCCCAGAGGGCGCTCGTAAAGGCTGGAGGTTATGAGGGCTCTTGATGCAGTCGTCGGCGGCCTTCTCTCTCTCTCCTTCCTTTGTTCTTCCTCTTTTTTATTATAGGGAAAGCGGGAGACTCTGATGATGCCCCGTCCGTGTTCGAAAACCCGTTTTCTGTTTCATGGAGTGGCCGTTGTTTACGTCCAGCCAGAATCGAGAGTTGAGGTGGATTTGTATGATTCACAACCGTTGTAGGTCATCCTGTGTCGAACCCTCGTTGTCTTCTTCTTCTTCTTCTTCCTCTTCTTCTTCTTCTTCTTCTTTTCTTCCACTTCTTCTTCTTCTTCTTCTTCTTCTTCTTCTTCTTCTTCTTCTTCTTCTTCTATTTCTTCTTCTATTTCTTCTCGGCACTGTAGCCCAAACCCTCTGAATGAATTAAGGGATTCGTCTTCTCTTTGTCCGCCTGTTGGTTCCATCACTGTCTCGCATATCATGCACGCTGAGCGAACAGCATTGTATCATGAGAGACAATGCCATGCATAGCGAATGCCCTGTTCCGTCCATGACCGTATCTCCTCCAGGTGTCTTGTGATAACGTGACATGAAATTAGGTAAGATACTTGGAGATAAGGATGTAAAGACTTATAGATAAGGATGTAAAGAAATACTTAAGTAGTATAAAAGTGGTGGATGAATGGAACAGATTGCCCGTGGACATGGCCAATGCCGACAGCGTACGTGGGATTAGGAGGTTGTGTGATAGCAGAGGATGTTCGAGAGATGGAGGCCTCCTCACGAGTGTAACACGCCCTCCCCGTGCAGTACAAATAGGTGATTACACACACACACACACACACACACACACACACACACACACACGCACACACTTATCACTTGTCAACATTTAGATACTGTCCTTCGCATATTTGCTGTCTTCTTTTTAGCACTGTCTCCACTTCAATGCTGTTGTTACCTCTCTGTTCGCTCCTCGTGTGTAATTGCGCTGAGGTAACTCCCCCATTCTCTCTCTCTCTCTCTCTCTCTCTCTCTCTCTCTCTCTCTCTCTCTCTCTCTCTCTCTCTCTCTCTCTCTCACTGAGCCACTGGGGGTCAGCCACTGGTTCTTCTCACCCGTAAAGAATGCAACAGTGCAGGGGACTCTCTCTCGTTGGCCGCGCCGCTCTGCTTGTGACGTGCGAAGCCAGTGAGAGACAACATGCGAAGACTTGTTGCCTGTACCACCACACTGCTTGTGACGGGGAAGGGAACCCGGAGAACACGCACGACGCCTGTTGCCTCCCTCGACACTGTGCTTGTGGCGTGGCGAGCAACGCTACTAGGGGATATAAGGAGCCACACACACACACACACACACACACACACACACACAGGATGCTCGCGGGTTAAGGCCACGCCTGCCGAAGGAGGCTCTTAAGTACACAACATAACCACGAACTTCGAAGTGGGGAGGTCGGTCAAGTCGATCTCGACTTTGTTCTTGAGGTGATCAGGCGTTTGCTAGGTCTTCAGGGAACAGCGGTTGATGGCGTCCGCTCCATTTGACGTCTGGGGAAATACGACATGACTGACGTTGTAGAATGTACGTTTCGTCATGGAGTGCTCTTGTGCCAATGGGTGTGGTGGGTGTAGCGTACAGGATGTAGGGGACCGGTGAGCCGCGAGCGAGCTGGAACACTGACATGACCTTTCGAGTCACACGTTGCGCCTAACCGTGTGACCTTTCTTGGCGACGACGGCAGCGGCGACGGCGACGGTGGGAGGAGGAGGAGGGAGGAAGGCTACACGCGACTATACAGGAGGGGGAGCGGAGTGTAAAGGCGAGGTGGGTTTCTCATCTGTTGGTCTACGGAAGCCCGGTACAGTAGTACGTCGTGTTGTGTCCAGCAGGCGGACCTAAAGGTGTGTGTGTGTGTGTGTGTGTGTGTGTGTGTGTGTGTGTGTGTGTAAAGGAATAAGTGAATAATGAACGTTTTATTGAATTCGGGCAGACATCCGGCCTGATACATACAGCTGAGGAAGTACATGGTCCAGGTAGGGTTGGATACTTCCACGCTTTGCATAAACACATGTGAGTGAGGTCGGTCTATATAGTATATAGGAAATTTTACACACAGCACATTTTATGGTTTATGAATTATACATTGAATGGTCATTAGTTGAACATTACGTGATATAATGTTACATATTGGCCAAAGAGCAGCAGCAGCATTGTGTTGTCATACATTATGTATTTCATGGTGGACGTTGGTCGCGTTACAGTAATACAATAGTTGACCCACTCATAACTCTGGGTAAACTAAGTGATTTGTTTGCTTAGCTGGGCGCACTTGTTTATGGGGTGTTTATGACATAGTAGTGTGTGTGTGTGTGTGTGTGTGTGTGTGTGTGTGTGTGTGTGTGTGTGTGTGTGTAACCACCTTGTTTACATCACTATCAATGAATTTGTTGATTTTTGTTCCTACAAACGCCTGGGTTTGTTTACGACCAGTACTCATGATAAATACGTGGTTCAGAAAACTATTTATTATATTTCCACGTCTGAATTACATTGGCTTCCGTCCCTCTCATTCTAAGCACAGGTCCCACAGTACCGTCTTGTCCAGCCTGCTCTCTGTCACTTTCCCGGTCTCCGTCCCATCCTTTTTGTCTGTCCACTTCCTCTATTAATTTGTTATTCTCCCATCCCCATGTCTGTTTCCGCTCCATTCACTTTCCCCCACTTCCCTTCTCTCTCTCTCTCTCTCTCTCTCTCTCTCTCTCTCTCTCTCTCTCTCTCTCTCTCTCTCTCTCTCTCTCTCTCTCTCTCTATCCCTTTTTACGTCTTCCTCCCTTGACCTCCTCTTCCGTTTTCTGTCTCGTGAAGGACACGACTTCCCTCAGCTTACACATCTGTCCCGCCTCTGTTATAACTCCTGTTCTTCCCACTACTTCATCTCTGCTCCACTCCCATTTTCTTCTCTCCCCCACCGGCCACCTCCTCCTTACCAAACATCCCCTCACTCCCTCGCTCACCCTCTCCCCTTCGCCCCCATTTCTCCGCATCTCCTCCCCGTGCCGTGCCCCCTCCATACTCGCCCCGGCACACACTCGTGCATGAAGCCCAACCCTCCCTCCCTCCTCTCCATTGAGGAAATGACCTCATCGCCGCCATCCACCACTCGTAATGGTCCCTGTGATGGTTGGGGTCCCCTTGTTACACCTCAGACCTCGCCAGGTAGGCAATCAGGAGCAGGACTTGTTATCTCTCCATCACAGCCGGACAGCCGGCCGAGTAGATGGCTTGTGCGCTTGTGGACAAGTCTCTCGGGTGTGTGTGTGTGTGTGTGTGTACTATAGAGGTCATCAGAGTCTTGAAAGATATCTAACACTTGGCAGGAGACTTCATGTTGCATCCACATTTGCGTCGTGAATATGTCATTAGCTTTCCTTTCGAACGCACACTGTCCGTCCGCCAGTGAGGCAAATATACCGTACTCGCTTCCCTGCCGACGTATGTCGCCTGTCTCCTCACCTTTAACAGCCCCGTACGCGCTCTCCATCACCAGAAAAAGGGACGAAAGAATGTCCCTAAAAAGGGAGGCCAAACGCACTTCCTTCACTCAGAAATAACACAGCGGCGGCGCCCTCCTTCCCGCCAGCTTAACACGAGACGGTGAGAAAATTAGACTGTCGTACGCGGCCCCCGGTGAATTAACGTACTTCGTCAGATCATAATTAGACTATCGTACGCGCCCCCCCTGTCTGTCAATTAACATACTTCGTCAGATCGTAATTAGACTATCGTACGCGCCCCCTGTCTGTCAATTAACATACTTCGTCAGATCGTAATTAGACTATCGTACGCGCCCCCTGTCTGTCAATTAACGTACTTCGTCAGATCATAATTAGACTGTCGCACGCGCCCCCTGTGAATTAACGTACTTCGTCAGATCATAATACTGCCATTACCAAGAGGTCGAACGCGCAGTGAGAGAGAGTGCGAGGTCGTACAGTTATCTTCAACGCCTGACGAAGGTGTGAACATGCTCTTGGGTCTGGTGGCTGTGATAGCTTTGAGGTAAGTGGGGAGGTACTTCGCCATGACCCGGGCATAGTTTGATGAGGTGTAAACCCCTCCCTCCATCCTCCCCTCCTCCCCATTTCAACCCACCCAGCAGCCACGGATTGACGGGGTCAGTAGGAGAATTCCGTTCTCCATTAATAGCCCTAAAAAAAGGGAAGAACATTAGGATATGTTGGTACGTATAGCCAATGAGAGAGACCTCGCGGTCTTATACATATTTTACCCCTTGTATTACCTGTGTGGCATCCTGTATGGCATCGTCTCTGGCAACCTGTATGGCATCGTCTGTATGGCATCATCTATGGCATTTTGAGGCCGCAATGCAGAGTGCAGCGGGAAACATAAACACACACACACACACACACACACACACACACACACACACACACACACACACACACACACACACACACACATGTTGCACATGTGTCTCTTATACATGTCCCTGGCACACGGCCGCCTCCATAACTCACCTCCCACACACACACACACACACACACACACACACACACACACACACACACACACACACACACGCACACACATTGAACTGAAGGACATCGGCGAAAGGGAAGAAGAGGAAGTGTGGATAACAAATCGCAGACGCTGATAAAGAGGAGAGTTAAGAGGAGATGGTGTCTAGGTGGGGGACAACGGTTGGAGACGAGTGGTGGTGAGGGAGTAGTGTTGGAGACACGCAGTGGTGATGATGGTGGTGATGGAGTAATGGTGGAGACGAGCAGTGATGGTGGTGAAGGAGTAATGGTGGAGACGAGCAGTGGTGGTGATGGTGGTGAAGGAAGTGTGTGAGTTTGGCTCCCTCCCTCTCTCCCACGTACTTTCTCCACCTCCAACACTACCTAACTCCAATATACATACGTATATATGTACGTGTGTGTGTGTGTGTGTGTGTGTGTGTAATTTCCTTTTTTTGTTGGCCTTTTTTATAGATTTTATTTATAGTTTCCTCATAAGTGTCATTTATCATTTATGAAGAAGGCTCTTTGAGTTCAAGAATAGATGCATCAGTTAATTGAACCACTAGACAGGTTAGGCCAGACATCTACTAGTCATTCAATGCCATAGTTATTCGATTTCATTTTTTTTTTCACGGTCCTGGATGCTGATATATTTATGTAGGGTCAAGAATAAAGGTCATTTACCATGTAAATGACTCATATTGACTCATATTTCCAGTAAAACAGAGAAAATGGAATATGAACGTGAACTATTATCATTTCTGTCCTGCATTATGTACATGTGTATATATATATGTATATATAGATATGTCTGTGTGTGTATGTATATGTTATGTATATGTATGTATATGTGCGTATATGGGTGTTTATGTACATGAGTGGATAGGCCATTCTTTGTCTGTTTCCTGGCGCTACCTCGCTGACGCGGGAAGCAGCGAATATGTATAATAATAATGATAATATAATTATGAAAATGTTGAATTTGCTTCAAGCGTGATACCATGTGTGTTTATTATACCGGTAGGGAATCTCATGTACTGAAAAAATGTATTTCGGCTAATTAGTGCCGTAATTAGTGCCGTAATTTAACCCTTGGGTTTATGTGGGACACGTAATTAGACTACGTTGGAATTCTCAGTTTATCACGGTCTTAATTCTAAGTACTAATTATGGGTACTGGGCTCATTATGCAAAATCAGAAAACCCGCACAATGACGTTAATGTTCGTTTTTTTTTCTTTAAACATTGTGTATGCCAGAAATGAAAACAGATATCATGTTCATTTTTTTTACTATTTTTAAATTGTAATATTGATTTTTGACTTTTTTAATTTTTGACTATTTTTTTTAATTTTGATATTGATTTTTGACTTTTAATTTTGATATTGATTTTTGACTTTATTAATTTATGACTATTTTTTTTTATTTTAATATTGATTTTTGACTTCTTTAATTTTTTTTTCTAATATCTCTTCATAAATGCCTTTCATAACACAGAATAATGATCTTTAAAAACCCATGGTAGACTCATTAGGCCTGTCAGTGAGGGCCATGTCCCCTGGCCATGGACACACCCCTGGTAGACTCATTAGGCCTGTCAGTGAGGGCCATGTCCCCTGGCCATGGCCACCCCCCCTGGTAGACTCATTAGGCCTGTCAGTGAGGGCCATGTCCCCTGGCCATGGACACACCCCTGGTAGACTCATTAGGCCTGTCAGTGAGGGCCATGTCCCTGGCCATGGCCACACACCAGATAGACTCATTAGGCCTGTCAGTGAGGGCCATGTCCTCTGGCCATGGCCACACCCCCTGGTAGACTCATTAGGCCTGTCAGTGAGGGCCATGTCCCCTGGCCATGGCCACACACCAGATAGACTCATTAGGCCTGTCAGTGAGGGCCATGTCCCCTGGCCATGGCCACACACCAGATAGACTCATTAGGCCTGTCAGTAAGGGCCATGTCCCCTTGGCCATGGCCACACACCCCCCTGGGATCACGCGGGCCAAGTAGGCCCGTCCTGCCCAAGCTGTGGTGCCTCACCCCGGGTTGGATGACGCTCCTCCATCAGGGAACCAGCCGGAGGAAGACTGAACAGCTGGGGGTATGCTAATTAGGCGTGTTATTAACCAATGGAGGAGTTAGAACCGGCAGTTACGTTTAGTTTAAATTGGTAATGAGTAGCCCTTCCGTCGATCCTGTGGGGGATGTTATTATTTTTTTTTTTTTTTTTTTTTTTTTAAGTTTTAAGGAAAGGAATTAAGGTAGAGCCCTAAATTCCTGTAGTTTCCCATTTTGAAATATGATGGTGATAGGATATTCTGAAATAGTCTGCTGTAATGTCTATATATATATATATATATATATATATATATATATATATATATATATATATATATATATATACGTGTATGTATGTACATGTGTATGTGGGTGGGTTGGGCCATTGTTTCGTCTGTTTCTTTGCGCTACCTCGTTGACGCGAGAGACAGCGACAAAGTATAATAAATGAATATATATATATATATATATATATATATATATATATATATATATATATATATATATATATATGTGTGTGTGTGTGTGTGTGTATGTGTGTGTGTGTTAGTCACCCAGCCAACATCCGCCTCCAATTAACACCCCGCCTCCAACCAATTCCCACCCTCCAACACTCCTCACTTCCAGCGGTCCCTGCCTCCCAACACTCCCTGGTCTCACACGCTCTCCTCCAACATCCATTGCCTCCAACTGTCCTATCCTCCGACAATCCTTATTTCAGTTCTCCCTTCATTAACATTTCTTGCCTCCAACATCCCATGCCTCCAAATGATAATTTCTGCCTCCGCCTCCAACACTGTACGCATCCAGCGTTACAGCATCCCCCCGCCCTCTCCCTCCTCCAAAACTCCTCCGTTACCAAACCTCCTCGACCCTCCAGAACATCCCCGCCTCCACCATTCCCTACCTCCAAACCTCCCCCGCCTCCAACTCTTCTCACATTGAGATCAAAAGGATGGCATCCAGCGTCGTGCGGGGGACTCAGGTGTGATTGAGAGAGAGGGAGAGAGAGAGAGAGAGAGAGAGAGAGAGAGAGAGAGAGAGAGAGAGAGAGAGAGAGGTCAGTAAACCTCGCAGAGTTGAAAGGCGCCAATTAAGCAGCCACGAAATTAGGGCTTAAGACGGGGGAAAAAAAAAAAGAAAAGGAGGTAGATGGGAGGAGATTGTTGACCTGGGATGGTTAGCGGTCAGGGTCAGTGACCTTATACTCTCTCTCTCTCTCTCTCTCTCTCTCTCTCTCTCTCTCTCTCTCTCTCTCTCTCTCTCTCTCTCTCTCTCCGTCGCGTCACGTGGGCCCCTGTGGGGTTGCAGAGCGCTTAACTCCCTCCCTCCGCCGTCATGATGAGGGAAGGTGGTCCACACGCCCTTCGCTTTGTGTGTGTGTGTGTGTGTGTGTGTGTGTGTGTGTGTGTGTGTGTGTGTTTGGGAAGCTTGTGGCTAGAAAGGGCGACCCACGGTACACACCTGTCGACCAGGGAACAAGGGAGGGAGGGAGGGACAGAGATGCACAGACCCCAAGGCCCAAGCGAGGTGGTCTGGCCTTTAAAAACACTGCTTAGAGAGAGAGAGAGAGAGAGAGAGAGAGAGAGAGAGAGAGAGAGAGAGAGAGAGAGAGAGAGAGAGAGTTGTCAAGCGAGAGAGTGAGAGTAGAAGATGGAGGGAGGGTTCATGAAGGGGAAGTGAGAGAGTTATGATGTAGGTGAGATGAGGAAGGGTCTAGACAAGTGAGAGTGGGAGAGGGGGTGCAGAGATGGATGGTATGGGCGAGTTAGTGTGGGAGGGTGTAGACAAGTGAGAGTGAAAGGGTGTAGACAAGTGAGAGTGGGATGGTGTAGACAAATGAGAGTTGGGTGGTGTAGACAAGTGAGAGTGGAAGGGTGTAGACAAGTGAGAGTGGGAAGGTGTAAACAAATGAGTTGAGGGAGTGTAAACAATCGGGTATCAACAAACGAGAGCGAGAAGGGTTTAGAGAAGTGAGAGTGGAAAGGCGTAAACCAGTGAGAGTGAGAGGGTGTTCCCGAGTGAGAGTGAGAGACAGGAGTCTAGCCAGACAGCGCGCGATACAGTGAGACAGTAAGCTAGTCAGACAGCGCGCGATACAGTGAGACAGTAAGCTAGTCAGACAGAGCACGATACAGTGAGACAGTAAGCTAGTCAGACAGCGCGCGATACAGTGAGACAGTAAGCTAGTCAGACAGAGCGCGATACTGTGAGACAGTAGATGGTTTAACTCAGCTGGTTACCACAGGCCTAATCCCTGTCACTTGTGAAACTTCAGACTGACGTACGCCTGCCGTCAGAATACATCATAATCTGAAACATTACTGACTTAAGTTCAGTGTAAGCTTAAAGTGTCTCGTCAGAACTCGGAATAAAGTTTATATGAAAGAAGTGCTTTGAAAAGTGCTATGGAAGACGATTGTGCATTTTTTTTTACATACCCGTAACTTAACGTTGTCTTTTCTAATTTAGTTTAACCCAAGTAAGCCGAACCTAACCTAAAGTAACTTAAGCTAACCTAATCTAGTTTAAGTTTAGCCTAATTTAGCCAAACCAAACCCAAAGTAACCTAGGTAACATAATCTAATTTAATCTACCATAGTCGAACATAGCCTAAAGTAGGCTGGGGTAACCTTACCTAGTTTAACCTAACTTAATAGGCTGGGATAACCTTACCTAGTTTTTACCCTAACTTCGCCGAACCTGAAGTAACTTAGGGTAACCTAATCTTGTTTAACCCAACTTGAGTGAACGTAACCAAAGGTAACCTAACCTAACCTAATCTAGCTTACCTCAAACGAACCTCTCCCAAATTAACCTCGGCTAAACTTACCCAACTTAGCCGAACCTAAGTTAACCTAACCTGACGTACAGTAAAGTAAGAGAAAATTGTTTAAAAAAAACCCTGTAATTGGGAGAGATATTATTTTAAAAAACTTTATTAATTAGCATGAATTCTGGCATCGTCCATGATTGCTATATGTATTTCCGGTACTTTATTTGGGTGGAAGTGGTGAAAACAAGTTGATATTTTGGTTAACATAAATGTCAACGGAGAATATTGGAAACTTTCAATGTTACGCTTTTTATCATTTTTCCCCACAAAACTCTTTATGATGCAAATTTATTGGACATGATGAGCGAGTTTTGCGACCGACCAACAAGTGGAGAGTGTGGGAGAAGACAAGTGAGAAAGTGAGAGTGGAAGAGTGAGAGTAGGGCGAGTCATAACTAAGAGGAGGGAGAGGCGTTGAGTGTGTAGGGAGAGTGTGTATAGCTGTATACAGTGTCTGGCTTCAAGAGACCAGACCTAACCCTCTCCAGGTAAGGGAGACAGTGGCACCCTCCCTCCCTTCCCCAGCGTTATAATGTGTGGCTCAGCGTACTCCCTGATGGGACTTGAATGTGACGGAGACCAGACATTGGGTCAGAAACTGAGCAGGGACCACGCCAGACTCGACCAAGGCTCTAAATGATATCCAGTTGGTACAATGCAAGG
>NC_092232.1:8468814-8478814 GCF_036320965.1 Panulirus ornatus
ATGTTCCTGTAATTCGACAGATATGTTCCTGTAATTCGACAGATATGTTACTGTAATTCGACAGATATGTTCCTGTAATTCGACAGATATGTTCCTGTAATTCGACAGATAGTTCCTGTATTCGACAGATATGTTCCTGTAATTCGACAGATATGTTCCTGTAATTCGACAGATATGTTCCCTGTAATTCGACAAATATGTTCCCGTAATTCGACAGATATGTTCCTGTAATTCGACAGATATGTTCCTGTAATTCGACAGATATGTTCCTGTAATTCGACAGATATGTTCCTGTAATTCGACAAATATGTTCCTGTATTCGACAAATATGTTCCAGTAATTCGACAGATATGTTCCTGTAATTCGACAGATATGTTCCTGTATTCGACAAATATGTTCCAGTAATTCGACAGATATGTTCCAGTAATTCGACAGATATGTTCCTGTAATTCGACAAATATGTTCCTGTAATTCGACAAATATGTTCCAGTAATTCGACAGATATGTTCCAGTAATTCGACAAATATGTTCCCGTAATTCGACAGATATGTTCCCGTAATTCGACAAATATGTTCCCGTAATTCGACAAATATGTTCCTGTATTCGACAGATATGTTCCCGTAATTCGACAAATATGTTCCCGTAATTCGACAGATATGTTCCGTAATTCGACAAATATGTTCCCGTAATTCGACAGATATGTTCCCGTAATTCGACAGATATGTTCCCGTAATTCGACAGATATGTTCCGTAATTCGACAAATTTGTTCCCGTAATTCGACAGATATGTTCCGTAATTCGACAGATATGTTCCCGTAATTCGACAGATATGTTCCTGTAATTCGACAGGTATATCATCACCGTGATTCGACAGGTTGACTGGCATGATTCCATGGATATATCATCACGATTTTTGAAAGATGTTTTACGCCAAGATTCGTCGAATATCGCACACCATTATGAGTCGATCCTTGTCCTCATAGTTCACTTCGGCTCTTCATGATTCGTGACGACTTCATAATCGTAATGACCGTGAACCACTCACTTGTCATGAACCACTGATATACCACGAACCATTCATGTACCACGAACCACTCACTTGTCATGAACCACTCATGTAACACGAACCATTCATATACCACGAACCACTCACGTGTCATGAACCACTCATGTAACACGAACCATTCATATACCACGAACCACTCACGTGTCATGAACCACTCACGGGTCATGAACCACTCATGTACCACGAACCACTCACTTGTCGTGAACCACTCATATACCACGAACCACTCATATACCACGAACCACCCATGTACCACGAACCACTCATGTACCACGAACCACTCCTTGGTTGGTAGGGTTGCACTCCCTCTGCTCTCGGGTCTGAAAATAAGCTTAAGTGTGTCGTTATCAAGACGTCAATACAGAAGACCATAGAGGGAGGGGAGGTCTGTGTGTGTGTGACGAGGGAGGGTGGGTCAGGGGGGTTTGCATGCTGGCGGGGTTCGAACGAGTGAATCAATAATCAAGCCATAAAAGTGACTCCCCCACCTCCCAAGTACTTTCCTCCCTATGCACCCATCTCTCTCTCTCCCTTCCCCCTCCCTTCCTTTACACCCCCTTCCTCCCCTCACACCCCCTGCTCTCTGACCACTCTTCCCCCTACCTTTCATTTTCGTTCTTATCTCCCTCTTCTCCCCCACCTCACACAGTCTTAATTATTTTCCCCCGCCATCCATTTTCTTTATATTTTCTTTCACTTCCTTCTTGTTGTAGTCTTGTCTCCATCCCCAGACCACCTCCTCCTTCTCCTCGTCTTTCTCTTCCTCCTCCTCCTCCTCCTCCTCCTCCTCCTCCTCCTCCTCCTCCTCCTCCATCGTCTTTCCCTGCCCTTCTTCTAAACACCTCTCTCTCTCTCTCTCTCTCTCTCTCTCTCTCTCTCTCTCTCTCTCTCTCTCTCTCTCTCTCTCTCTCTCTCAGCATCGGGTGAGAGAGAGAGAGAGAGAGAGAGAGAGAGAGAGAGAGAGAGAGAGAGAGAGAGAGTCAGGTAACCTACCACCTGACGTACTCTGATCCAGGAACCTCAGGCTCTTGTGACACCGACTTCGTGACTTACGTTCGTGTGGCTAGGGTCGTGTGGCTAGGACTGTGCGGCTAGGGTTAGTGTGGCTAGGACTGTGCGGCTAGGGTTAGTGTGGCTAGGACTGTGCGGCTAGGGTTAGTGTGGCTAGGACTGTGCGGCTAGGGTCGTGTGGCTAGGACTGTGCGGCTAGGGTTAGTGTGGCTAGGACTGTGCGGCTAGGGTCGTGTGGCTAGGATTGTGCGGCGAGGGTAAGTGTGGCTAGGACTGTGCGGCTAGGGTCGTGTGGCTAGGACTGTGCGGCTAGGGTCGTGTGGCTAGGACTGTGCGGCTAGGGTCGTGTGGCTAGGACTGTGCGGCTACAGTAGTGTGGCTAAGGCATTGTGGCTAGGGCAGTGTGGTTAGTGTGGCTAGGGCAGTGTGGCTAGAGTAGTGTGGCTAGGGCAGTTTGGCTAGGTTAATATGGCTAGGGCAGTTGTAGGTTGTTGCTTTGGGTCGTGTGGCTAGACTGTGTGTGTGAGAGAGAGAGAGAGAGAGAGAGAGAGAGAGAGAGAGAGAGAGGGTGAACCATCCACCTCATATGGCATTACCCACGTATGTCCTGTTGTATTTCACATTCCCAGTTGGGGCATTTAGAGTTTCTTAAAAAAAAACTGTAAAATTTTCTTTAAAAAACCATTATTTTCAGTCGTGAGTAATGATGTTCACGTGAGATTCATCGGGTTTTGAGTTTCTTGACGTGTACTGTATTGGGTCTGAAACATCACAACCGAGAATATATGATACGACCCAAACAGTAAATTTACTTATTCATTAATTTATTCACTTATTTTTTACCCTTTTTAATCGGACCACTGGCAAAACGGACCATGGGCCACATTTTTAGGACCCTCGTTCGAGTGGACAGTTGAGGAGAAAAGGGAAAATTATAAATAACTAGCGAGCAGCGAGCAGCAGCAGTGGCGCTGCCATCAATGCATCAAATACCGAGGATTCGATCCCCTATCCTCGAGTTACGGAATCTGTTATAAGGCTTTTAAGAGCATTGTGCAGCTTTGGTGTGGGATTACCACTTGACTGGATTCTTCAGTTCTGTGTTTGTTAACCACTGAGGATGTCAGTGGAAGGGGAAGGCTGTGTTATGCAGTGGTTTACCAGTGTAAACTGTGGATGATTTTTTAAAGCAGTTTTTAAAGAGTGTTAGATTCTAAATTTCTAATTTTAAAGTCGGTATGATTTAAAACTACCTACGAGGATACAAAACGGAAAAAAAGAATTGAATTAATTTAAAGAAAATTATAAAACTTTTTTTTAAGATTCTAAACTTTTGATTTTGAAAAGGATAAAAATGTTTTACGTGCACAAGTTAAAAACTAATATTTTTGATTGACATATTTAAGGGAAATTAAAGATATATATACACCCACTACATAACGTGTACCTAAAATGGATAACACTTTTGATTTTGAAAAGGATAAAAATGTTTTACGTGCACAAGTTAAAAACTAATATATTTGATTGACATATTTAAGGGAAATTAAAGATATATATACACCCACTACATAACGTGTACCTAAAATGGATAAAACTTTTGATTTTGAAAAGGATAAAAATGTTTTACGTGCACAAGTTAATAACTAATATTTTTCATTTACATATTTTAAGAAATTAAAGATATATATACACCCACTACATACGTGTACCTAAAATGGATAACACTTTTTATTTTGAAAAGGATAAAAATGTTTCACGTGCACAAGTTAAAAACTAATATTTGTAATTTACATATTTAAGGGAAATTAAAGATATATATATATATATATATATATATACACCCACTACATAACGTGTACCTAAGGTGGATAAAAGACATTTGCACAAGTGTGATGTGGACAAGCGATGCATGGATAAATATGAGGTAGGGAGGAGAGCGCGCGTGGGGGGGGAGGCGTGGAAAGGCAAGCCAATGGTTTATACTAGCGCTCCCTTGGCAAGGCCGGGGGGGGGGGGGTGTCTCTGGCGTCCCGGCGAGTGGCTTCTGTTTGTTTACAGTGAATTAGTGGATCGGATTTTCCTCAACCTGTGCGATTTACAACCTGGGTCGCTCGTGCACACGGGCTGTCGTGTGGCGATATCATTTTTACTTTTTTTTCCTTCTTGTTGAACTGACGAGAGAGAGAGAGAGAGAGAGAGAGAGAGAGAGAGAGAGAGAGAGAGAGAGAGAGAGAGAGAGAGAGGTGCAGTTGTGTGAGGAATAAATACCTGTTGGTCAGCATGAATGTTCCCGTCCTGGTAATCTTCTTACCGTGTTGCTGGTGAGGAGAGTTCTTCTTCTTCTTCTTCTTCTTCTTCTTCTTCCTCTTCTTCTTCTTCTTCTTCTTCTTCTTCTTCTTCTTCTTCTTCTTCTTCTTCCTCTTTTCGTCTTCTTCTTCTTCTTCTTCTTCTTCTTCTTCTTCTTCTTCTTCTTCCTCTTTTCTTCTTCTTCTTCTTTTCTTCTTCTTCTTCTTCTTCTTCTTCTTCTTCTTTTTCTTCCTCTTTAATTCTTCTTCTTCTTCTTCTTCTTCTTCTTCTTCTTCTTTTTCTTCCTCTTTAATTCTTCTTCTTCTTCTTCTTCTTCTTCTTCTTCTTCTTTTCTTCTTCTTCTTCCTCTTTAATTCTTCTTCTTCTTCTTCTTCTTCTTCTTCTTCTTCTTCTTTTTCTTCCTCTTTAATTCTTCTTCTTCTTCTTCTTCTTCTTCTTCTTCTTCTTCTTCTTCTTCTTCTATTTCTTCCTCTTCTTCTTCTTTTCTTCTTCTTCTTCTTCTTCTTCTTCTTCTTCTTCTTCTTCTTCTTCTTCTTTTCTTCTTCTTCTATTTCATCCTCTTTTCTTCTTCTTCTTCTTCTTCTTCTATTTCTTCCTCTTCTTCTTCTTCTTCTTCTTCTTCTTTTCTTCTTCTATTTCTTCCTCTTTTCTTCTTCTTCTTCTTCTTCTTCTTCTTCTTCTTCTTCTTCTTCTTCTTCCTCTTTTTTCTTCTTCCTCGTCTTCTTCTTCTCCTTTCTTTTATTTCTGGTAGTTTCGATGTTTATTTTTCATGTTTTCTATTTTGTTTTGTTTGTCCTGTCGCCTTTCATATAAACGTTTGTCTTTTGTCTTTATATGTTTTCCTCTTTGGCACGACCATGATGTTTTGTTGGTCAGCCTTTGATGACGAAAGTACGACCCGTAAACACACCAGGGCACGACCCTTGGGTATGATGGAATGGCCTTTGACCTGACCCAAAACTGTCGTATCAGAGGCTGGGCCAGTGTGCCCAAGGGTTTTACCGTCATACCCAAGGGTCGAGCCGTCGTGCTCAAGGGTCGTAACCGTCGTACTCAAGGGTCGTACCATCGTGTTCAAGGATCGTACCGTCGTGCTCGATCTCCCTACAGAACCCAGACGTTCATCTCCCTGCAAAACCCATAAATTGATCTCCCTACAAAACCCAGATGTTAATCTCCCTACAAAACCCAGACGTTCATCTCCCTGCAAAATCCACAAATTCATCTCCCTGCAAAATCCATAAATTCATCTCCCTACAAAACCCAGATGTTAATCTCCCTACAAAACCCAGACTTTCATCTCCCTGCAAAACCCACAAATTCATCTCCCTGCTAAATCCATAAATTCATCTCCCTACAAAACCCAGATGTTAATCTCCCTACAAAACCCAGAAATTAATCTCCCTACAAAACCCTGATGTTAATCTCCCTACAAAACCCAGATGTTAATCTCCCTACAGAACCCATACATTAATCTCCCTACAGAACCCACAAATTAATCTCCCTACAAAACCCAGAAATTAATCTCCCTACAAAACCCAGATGTTAATCTCCCTACAGAACCCAGAACCCCTGTGTTGTACACCTTACATGTAATCGTACCCTAATTAATGTCTTTTGAAGATATCGCCCTCCTCTGATCTCTCCTCCCCTTGTCAAAAAAAAAAAAAAACGAAAAAAGAAAACGCACTTTCTTGTCACGTGACTTCAAAGGACCTGAGCTGCATAGCGTAAACCACTGCATTGTTGGTTTACCAGGTTGTTTTAATGGTATTGGACGGGTTTAGAACAACGACGGGTTTACTGCACCAGATGTATATATGATGGGGTTTGACTCATCGTCCGCTGATGTATATGATGGAGTTTGACTCATCGTTCGCTGATGTATATGATGGGGTTTGACTCATCGTCCCGCTGTTGTATATAATGGGGTTTGATTCATCGTCCCGCTGATGTATATGATGGGGTTTGATTCATCGTCCCGCTGATGTATATGATGGGGTTTGATTCATCGTCCCGCTGATGTATATAATGGGGTTTGACCTATTGTCCCACTGATGTATATAATGGGGGTTTGACTCATCGTCCCGCTGATGTATATGATGGGGTTTGACTCAGCGTCCCACTGATGTATATGATGGGGTTTGACTCATCGTCCGCTGATGTATATAATGGGGTTTGATTCATCGTCCGCTGATGTATATAATGGGGTTTGATTCATCGTCCGCTGATGTATATAATGGGGTTTGATTCATCGTCCGCTGATGTATATAATGGGGTTTGATTCATCGTCCCGCTGTTGTATATAATGGGGTTTGATTCATCGTCCCGCTGTTGTATATAATGGGGTTTGACTCATCGTCCCGCTGTTGTATATGGTGGGGTTTGACTCATCGTCCCACTGATGTATATAATGGGGTTTGACTCATCGTCCCACTGATGTATATGGTGGGGTTTGACTCATCGTCCCACTGATGTATATAATGGGGTTTGATTCATCGTCCCGCTGATGTATATGATGGGGTTTGATTCATCGTCCCACTCATGTATATGGTGGGGTTTGACTCATCGTCCCACTGATGTATATAATGGGGGTTTGATTCATCGTCCCGCTGTTGTATATAATGGGGTTTGATTCATCGTCCGCTGATGTATATAATGGGGTTTGATTCATCGTCCCGCTGATGTATATAATGGGGTTTGATTCATCGTCCCGCTGATGTATATAATGGGGTTTGATTCATCGTCCGCTGATGTATATAATGGGGTTTGATTCATCGTCCCGCTGTTGTATATAATGGGGTTTGATTCATCGTCCGCTGATGTATATGATGGGGTTTGATTCATCGTCCCGCTGTTGTATATAATGGGGTTTGATTCATCGTCCGCTGATGTATATAATGGGGTTTGATTCATCGTCCCGCTGATGTATATAATGGGGTTTGATTCATCGTCCGCTGATGTATATAATGGGGTTTGATTCATCGTCCCGCTGTTGTATATAATGGGGTTTGATTCATCGTCCGCTGATGTATATAATGGGGTTTGATTCATCGTCCCGCTGATGTATATAATGGGGTTTGATTCATCGTCCCGCTGATGTATATAATGGGGTTTGATTCATCGTCCCGCTGTTGTATATAATGGGGTTTGATTCATCGTCCCGCTGTTGTATATAATGGGGTTTGATTCATCGTCCCGCTGTTGTATATAATGGGGTTTGATTCATCGTCCCGCTGATGTATATAATGGGGTTTGATTCATCGTCCCGCTGTTGTATATAATGGGGTTTGATTCATCGTCCCGCTGTTGTATATAATGGGGTTTGATTCATCGTCCCACTGATGTATATGATGGGCTTTGACTCATCGTCCGCTGATGTATATAATGGGGTTTGACTCATCGTCCCGCTGATGTATATAATGGGGTTTGATTCATCGTCCGCTGATGTATATGATGGGGTTTGATTCATCGTCCCGCTGTTGTATATAATGGGGTTTGATTCATCGTCCGCTGATGTATATAATGGGGTTTGATTCATCGTCCCGCTGATGTATATAATGGGGTTTGATTCATCGTCCGCTGATGTATATGATGGGGTTTGATTCATCGTCCCACTGATGTATATGATGGGGTTTGACTCAGCCTCCCACTGATGTTAGAACGCCATCACTAGATGTCGTGTTAGATTCGTACCGGTGTTAGAACTCCTAACCGTTAGATCTCGGATGAACTTCGCTCTGGTGTTAGAACTCCATCATGGCCGATAGTACCAGCTTCCCACTGGTGTTAGAACCCCAACACAATCCTCATATCGGCCTTCCACTGATGTTAGAACCCCCACCACAGTGTTCATACCAGCTTCCCACTGGTGTTAGAACCTCACCACAATCCTCATATGACCTTCCCACTGGTGTTAGAACCCCACCACAATGCTCGTATCACCTTCCCACTGGTGTTAGAATCCCCCATAATGGTCATATCAGCTTCCCACTGGTGTTAGAGCTCCACCACAATGCTCGTATCACCTTCCCACTGGTGTTAGAACCCCACCACAATGGTCATATCAGCTTCCTACTGGTGTTAGAACCCCACCACAATGCTCGTATCGTCTTCCCACTGGTGTTAGAACCCCACCACAATGCTCGTATCACCTTCCCACTGGTGTTAGAACCCCACCACAATGGTCATATCAGCTTCCTACTGGTGTTAGAACCCCACCACAATGCTCGTATCGTCTTCCCACTGGTGTTAGAACTCCACCACAATGCTCGTATCACCTTCCCACTGGTGTTAGAACTCCACCACAATGCTCGTATCACCTTCCCACTGGTGTTAGAACCCCACCACAATGCTCGTATCGTCTTCCCACTGGTGTTAGAACCCCACCACAATGCTCGTATCGTCTTCCCACTGGTGTTAGAACCCCACCACAATGCTCGTATCGTCTTCCCACTGGTGTTAGAACCCCACCATCAGGTCTCGTGTTAGATGTGTTAGATTCACGTTGGAGACTCGTTTTATCTCACGGTTTAGAGAGGGTCCTCCACTGTGAACTACCCACTTTAAGGGGGGTTATAATGGCCCTAAGTGGTTCGGACTGTTCAGAACTAACCCCGTCTAGAGGATCCTGTTTCAGTCCTCTCTCTCTCTCTCTCTCTCTCTCTCTCTCTCTCTCTCTCTCTCTCTCTCTCTCTCTCTCTCTCTCTCTCTCTCTCTCTCTCACTCACTTTTTGGCTTCATTTTCATCCTCTTCTCCTCTCTTCTCTCCTCCTCCTCCTCCTCCTCCTTCTTCACAGTTCTCCGGCTCCTTTCTCTACTCCCCCATTCCATCTGTCTCCCCGCTCCCACTCGGTCTTCTCCCCACTCCATCTGTCTCCCCGCTTCCCCTCTCCCACTCAGGTCTTCTCCCCGCTCCATCTCTGTCTTTCCGCTTCCCTTCTCCCACTCGGTCTTCTCCCCACTCCATCTCTGTCTCCCCACTTCCCTTCTCCCACTCGGTCTTCTCCCCACTCCATCTCTGTCTCCCCACTTCCCTTCTCCCACTCGGTCTTCTCCCCACTCCATCTCTGTCTTTCCGCTTCCCTTCTCCCACTCGGTCTTCTCCCCGCTCCATCTCTCTCTCCCCGCTTCCCTTCTCCCACTCGGTCTTCTCCCCGCTCCATCTCTGCCTCCCCGCTTCCCTTCTCCCACTCGGTCTTCTCCCCGCTCCATCTCTGCCTCCCCGCTTCCCTTCTCCCACTCGATCTTCTCCCCACTCCATCTCTGTCGCTTTTTATTGACCCGGAAACTACTTATCAGTCAACACCTTGTCCCGCGTGACACTCGGGAACTGCTGAGGAGACACATCTCTCTCTCTCTCTCTCTCTCTCTCTCTCTCTCTCTCTCTCTCTCTCTCTCTCTCTCTCTCTCTCTCTCTCTCTCTCTCCACCTGTGTACTCCGCCGCCACGAGCCCCAGGATCACCGCCGCCACCTCCAACACCAACATCAGTAGCACTACCACCACCACCACCACCATCACCAACATCAGTATCACCATCACCAACATCAGCATCACCAACATCAGGAGCATCACCATCACCAACATCAGCATCACCAACATCAGGAGCATCACC
>NC_092232.1:8483814-8498814 GCF_036320965.1 Panulirus ornatus
ATAGATGATAGGTAGGGAGAGAGAGAGAGAGAGAGAGAGAGAGAGAGAGAGAGAGAGAGAGAGAGAGAGAGAGAGAGCTGGACATAGCAACGAGAAGAGAATCCAAACGCTTTCGCAGTGGTCTCATCCCCAGGGAATGTCACCTCCCTTCTCCTCCTCCTCCTCCTCCTCTACCTTCTCCTCCTCCCACACCTCCCTCCTCCTCCCCCTACCACAGCGGGAATCGAACCTAAAACACCAGCCAGTGTGGTAGTCTCGGCGCCCGCCCTCCACCGGCCGGTGTCCTGGTTAACACACACAGATGGACTGAGTTTCAAAGCCTCGCTTGAGGGTGAGGGGGAACACCCGTGTATGTCACACCTGTTGTTCCCGGCTGGGTAGATACCCCGTGAGGGAGGGAGGGAGAGAGAGAGAGGTAGGGAGGGAGGGAAGGAGGGTGTGTGTGTGTGTGTGTGTGTGTGTGTGTGTGTGTGTGTGTGTGTGTGTGTGTGTGTGTGTGTGTGTGTGTGTGTGTGTGTGTGTGTGTGTGTCGGGTTACAGGAGGGGCGCGATTGGTTTCGATGTTTGTGGCCGTCAGAAGGTGTTTTACTCAACGATATTCATCTGGATTTGGACGTCCGTTTTCAGCTGTCCACACACACACACACACACACACACACACACACACACACACACACACACACACACACACACACACACACACATCTTCCTCCCCTTGCAATCGAGACTCGACCTTGGCGTTTCAGTTTTAAACGTGACCTATCACAGCCTGTTGCCACTCGCCAGCCCAAAAGAGGATATCGCACTGGGCGGACGACGACGACGCTTCACGTCAGAGAACCACTCTTACGCCCAGCGCAGCAGCAGGGTCAGGTGGGTGACCTCACGCGTCCAACCCGATGACCCCGACTACAAATCAGGGTTTTCTGTGACCTCGAATATTCTCCTAGTCGTGTTTACTCTCGCCCCGGCTGGATGAGGAGGGGCTGGCTCTGTGATCATTACCATCCGTGTGTCATGAGACACAGTTCTGCACTCGTGTTGACCCATTCTCTCACCTCTGTAATGTATCACTGATTGTCTTAACAACTCGCCCCGAGGGCAGGGTGAACACCTGGGTCGGGTGTGGGGTCCAATGTCGCGACCAGTATTCGAATCCGGGCTGGCCTAGTGTGTGTGTGTGTGTGTGTGTGTGTGTGTGTGTGTGTGTGTGTGTGTAAATGAATAAATGTGTTACGGTTTATTGGATTTTTAGACTCTTTAACAATTTGTGGCCGAAAACACATCGTCGCGGTGGTACAGATATTACGGAACTGGTTGGTGATGTTGGTTAGTAGGTAACTAATTAACCACAAAGGGAGCCTAAGATTAGGATGAGCTGGATGTGTTTCCACACTTCATATAAGCACATGAGTGAGGTACGTGTCGATAAGCCAGGGTGGTGGAGATATATACAGGGATGTTTACATGTTTACAGTATAAATAGTGTGTCCATTATGAACTTGACCGACCGAACATTTAGCTATGCCCTCGTTCGTGGCTTGTTCATGCAGTTCACAGTGGTATGTATAGGGCTGTTCTTATGTGTACCCATTTATTGACTAGCCACAATGGGGGGAGGATGAACACCTGGGGAGGGTGTAGGATTCGAACCCATGCCGGTTCGAACTCGGGCTGAACCGTGCTGACTCATGGTAACACAAACCACTACACAACGGAGGCCCGTGTGTGTGTGTGTGTGTGTGTGTAGGGGGGAGGGGGAGAGGCAAACTCGAAACTGGAACAAGAAATATTTCACGAGCAGTCATAGAGAGAGAGAGAGAGAGAGAGAGAGAGAGAGAGAGAGAGAGAGAGAGAGAGAGAGATTCCTCCGAGCCTGAGGAGCGAGCCGCGCCCCCGCGGCTCTTGTGGGTTGGGCAGCATACCTGACATATTCATGAGACCGGCGACGTTGGCGGTGATGTGGGCCCGTGTTACTGGGAGTGGCCTGCCTGATGGCCACTCCTCAGTCACCCACCCACCCACTCACCCAGTTGGTCAGTCCTCCGTCTCAGTAGCCTCGACTGTAAACATGACTCTCACTCCCTCATTCTCAACCATCCCATACATCCCCTTCCTCCCTCCCTTCCTTCCTTCCTTCCTTCCTTCCTTCCTTCCTTCCTTCCTTCCTTCCTTCCTTCCTACCTTCCTTCCTTCCTTCCTTCCTTCCTTCCTTCCTCCCTCCCTCCGCCTCTTCTCTCCCTCCCTCCCTCCCTCCCTCCGCCTCTTCTCTCCCTCCCTCCCTCCCCCAGTTTAACAACCCACCGAAACACTGGTTCCGACACTGCGACAGCTCTGCCGCCGACACTGTCGTCTGAATAAACCATCGTCCGTTCTTACCCCTAAAGGCCAATAGCTTCTCCTTCCCCCCCAGGCGCCTCACTCATCCCTCGCCTCAGGCATGCAAGAAGCCGCGTCACTTGTCCCTCCCTCCCTCTCACCCCTGAGTCTTTCAGAAGGCCTGCTTACCTATGCCTTACCCCTGAGTCATTCAGGACGCCGATTCATCTCTTCTTCACTCATGAGTGCTTCGGAAGGCCTACTCACTCACCCGTGAGTTACTCAGCCGACTGATTCATCCGTTCATCACCCCCCCCCCCCCTCCCACTCCTTGAGTCTCTCAGAAGGTCGACTCATCTGATCTTCACTCCTTGAGTCCCTCACAAGGTCGACTCATCTGTTCTTCACTCCTTGAGTCCCTCAGAAGGTCGACTCATCTGTTCTTCACTCCTTGAGTCCCTCAGAAGTCGACTCATCTGTTCTTCACCCCCGAGCCTTTCAGAAGGTCGACTCGCCTGAAGAAGAAGAAAAAAATAAGTGCTCACTTCACTTCGGCGTCTTGCATCCCTTTTAGATTTCGGTCTGAGAAATTCAGGTTTGGCCCTGATAGTTTGCTCTTCCTTCAACAGTTTGTTTGAGTTAGTAGACTTGTGTGTGTGTGTGTGTGTGTGTGTGTGTGTGTGTGTGTGTGTGTGTGTGTCTTGCTGGTGGCTGTGGGAAGGTTGAAGACGCTGCTGTGGTTTGAGAAATGCGTATATATATAACCAAGTGTTTGCCTCGTGCCGGGAGGGGTTTTCTACCTTCGTGAAACCCCCCATCCCTTGAACTTTCTCTGATGTAATGGAACTTTTCGGACTTCGGGTTTTTATTATGCTGTCAGTATATGTCCAGTTTAATTTATGCCGTTCCTTCGTTACACTGTCGAATTACAAGTCCGTCTCACACATGGATTCCTACAGGTTTTTTCCCCCGTTAGATGATACCTGTATTGGATGTCTTGTACTGTGTGTGTCGTACCCACTTTTATCATACCAACTCAGGAATTGGTCAGGGCCTTCTTACAGGGTGATAACATGCCTCGTCATCATTATTATCATCTTCATATGACCTTAGCATTATCATCCGCGAACGTATTCTTGCGGGTCATTTCTATGCATAGAGCAGAAAGAGCAGTGGTCCCAGGACCGGGCCCCGCCAATGGTCCCAGGACCGGGCCCCGCCAATGGTTCCAGGACCGAGCCCCGCCAATGGTTCCAGGACCGAGCCCCGCCATTGGTCCCAGAATCGAGCCCCGCCAATGGTTCCAGGACCGAGCCCCGCCAATGGTCCCAGGACCGAGCCCCGCCAATGGTCCCAGGACCGAGCCCCGCCATTGGTCCCAGGATCGAGCCCCGCCAATGGTTCCAGGACCGAGCCCCGCCAATGGTCCCAGGACCGAGCCCCGCCAATGGTCCCAGGACCGAGCCCCGCGGCACACGACAGGTGCCTTCTAGACCACTTGGACGACTGGTCCTCTGACACACGTCCTTGGCTCCTCTCCAGTCGGGTAATTGCCTAAACATCGATGGAGTCCTTGGTTTTGCTTGAAGTGTCAAAGGCTTTCAGGCAGTCCGGATATATATGCTTTCCCTCCCTCCTCCTCTTTCTTTCTTTTATTTTTTTCTTCCACAACGGAGCACATTCTCACGTAGAGGCCTAAAAGTCTTTTTTCTATATATTTTTTTTTGGGGTCCACGCCTAACTTTTTTTTCTGGGTCCTTGTTATCTCCCGGGTATGGAGTTTCTTCTCCTTTGCAAATAGTCATCTGTCTGCTTTGTGTTTATCTCTTATAGTGCTTTGCAGACCACACACCCTTCCCTCCCTCACTTCGTCAGAGAGAGTACTCTATAGTTCATCGCAATTTCCCTGTCTCCATTTTCCTTAAAAGATAAATACGACACATGATCTCTTCTACTCCTCGTGTTTTTTTTTTTTTACCTCCCTTTATCTACATGCCAAGAGTGTTTGTGCACTGTTTCAGCACATATATTAAAAGAAACCTTCATCAGACCGTAAGTCTTATATATATGGTTCGAGGCACTTCAGCAATCAGTTCATACCTTAGATTAATTTCAAGTTCGTCTGACCGATGCTTGGGGCTATAGTGTTGGTGGCCCACAGTGAAAACACTTCTGAACTTTTCATTCAGTACCTCACATCCTTCTCCTCCTCTTCTTCCTCCTCCTCCTCCTCCTCCTCCTCCTCCTCTTCTTCCTCCTCTTCCTCCTGCTTCTCCTCCTCTCCCTCCTCCTCCTCCTCCTCCTCCTCCTCCTCCTCCTCCTCCTCTTCCTCCTCCTCCTCCTCCTCCTCCTACTCCTCTTCTTCCTACTCCTCCTCCTCTTCAACTCCTTCCTCTGAATCCCTTGGCCAAATATTAGCTGAACGTTCTCCTCCTGATGAGTTTATGGATAAGTTTTCGGGTTACCTGCTCCATAAGACTCTTTTCAAAGATATTCTGGCTGTTATTAGACAGTTGTGCTCATTCCTTACTTCTGTATATCTTTTAGACATCGGTTGGTTGTGTGTAATCATCTTTTGTAGTTATCTTTTGTACACGTCATGTGTGTGTGTGTGTGTGTGTGTAATTGCTATCGAGCGACGTCCACTGTAGCCTGGTAGATTAGCGATAGATAAGGGAACAGCGAGGGTCAACAGTTTCCACCTGGTGTTCCGCTCGGGGCAGGACGAAACCTGACAGTGGAGACGCCTTTGTCTTTTAACTCCAACATGATAGAAATATATATATATATGACCCAGGTGGTCGGTCGTAGGGTGGACACACAGACAACTCAGGACCTGTCTACTATGGGTCAATAGGCCTCTTGCAATGTCCTCACTCCTTATAGTCTTATAAGTTTATCATCCTGCTACATGATGCACTACAGTTGTGTTTTGTGCATTGATGCCATGGCCTCACCTTTAAATAGATGCACTACAGGTGTTTTGTGCATTGGTGCCATAACTTCTAAAAATAGATGCACTACAGGTGTTTTGTGCATTGATACCATAGCCTCACCTCTAAATAGATGCACTACAGGTGTTTTGTGCATTGATACCATAACTTCACCTCAAAATAGATACACTACAGTTGTGTTTTGTGCATTGATACCATAGCCTCACCTCTAAATAGAATTAGTAAGGCTCTTACTTTCCGTTTTTTTGAGGGAGCAGAGCAACAAGCCAGCCGTTGGAGCGAGCGCTCGCTTCTGCAACCCGTCTTAGTACTCACTCCCTCTCAGCAACCACTCCTTTTCGTCGCCGTTGCTGGTGCAAAAGGTGCTGCCGGGGCAGGTAGCCCTGATGGAGAGAAGAGCAGGACCAGTACCTTAGCCCGACTGTACCTGCCACCGTGAGTGTTATTGCCAGTGGCGGTGGTCGTGGTGTTGACCGTGGGTTTTTGTCAAGGAGAAAAAAAAAAAGAGGGTCGTCCTTTGCGGAATTGGATTCCATCTCAACCAAGTGGATTACCGAAGACTCCTCCTGTCCCCGGGGAAGCTGCAGGAGGCGGAACTTCATCCCCCAGGTGGAGGGAGAGACCTGCCCCGAGGGACTGTGTGAGAGACCTGCCCCGAGGGACTGTGTGAGAGACCTGCCCCGACAGACTGTGTGAGACACCTGCCCCGAGAGACTGCGAGAGACCTGCCCCGAGAGACTGTGTGAGAGACCTGCCCCGAGAGGCTGTCTCGTGACAGCCTGTGGCAGGGCTTTTGTTAAAAAAGGGGGTTTTGGTGTGGAGAGCAAAATGCGCTAACTGTGAGGTTTTGGTGTGGAGAGCAAAATGCGCTAACTGTGAGGTTTTGGTGTGGAGAGCAAAATGTGCTAATTGTTCCCTTATTGATTGCTGATTAACATAGGCCACAGTATACCGATGAACACCTGGGTTGGGTGTAGGCAGACTACCACGCCCAGGACTCAAACCTATGTGGGTCCGATCCTCGAGCAGGCCCGTGTTGACTTATGGTCAGTAACGCTAACCTTTGCATCACGGTTGTACCCAGTGATAGAGGATCGGCTATTGTGTGTGTGTGTGTGTGTGTGTGCGCGCGTCTTATTACTATTTGTGTGTTACGGCGAGAGAGTTTTACACTCGTGTTGCCCCGTCTCTTAACCTTGTATGTATGTACCAATCCTTTACTCCTATGTATTAAGACACACACACACACACACACACACACACACACACACACACACACACACACACACACACACACACCAGCCTGAGCCAGGCACCCGTGCGTGTGTGTGAGTGTGCGCGAAGTGGAGGGAAATGACTTTCGTGTGTGCCAGGACACGACTGACCTTTGACCTCAGTAGGGAGAGAGAGAGAGAGAGAGAGAGAGAGAGAGAGAGAGAGAGAGAGAGAGAGAGAGAGAGAGAGAGAGAGAGAAACGACCTTGTTATATGCCAGGACACGGTTAACCCCTGACCTCAGTGAACCTTTCATACGTCTATGACTAATGGCGTGTGTGTCGGGTGGAGGGAGTGCAGAGGGAGGAGGAAGGGGCGGTATTTTTGGTCACACAAGGGGTGCCCCTACCCCCCCCCCCTTCCTCCAACCATGATGTCCAGCTGGTCATGGGAGTCTGTGACGGCAGTGTCTGTAGACGTCAGAGTGGCTACAGTGTACAGCGGTAGAGTCTTGTGTGTCTGTCTGTGAACGTCTGTGTCCATCTGAATAGCTTTTAGTCTTCGTCTGTGTCGGTTGGTGTACGTCTGTTGTTCTGTTGGTGTCTGTGTGTACACGTGTGTGATTGAGTGTCGGAATCTGTCTATTTCCGTATATCTATTTAGTCTATGGGTGAATGTCTTTGTTTTAAGCCAGGTGGCTTCTGTGTCCTTCTGTGATTGTTGCCTGTTTGTGCTGTATTGTCCGGTCTTCTGCATGCCTGATCGGAGGGTTGGAGACGAGGCGACTTGGGTCGTGGTTGCGGAATCTGTGTGTTAGAAGTAGAGTGAGCAAGGGAAAGGGGATACCTTGTAGATGGAAGGATAGAGTGAAGGATACTCTAAGGGATATTGAGACAACGAACATTCAAGAGGGTGAGAGGCGTGCGTGGGATAGAATTGAATTGAATCGACGTGGTATATAGGGGGCGACGTGCTATCAGTAGCTTAGAACTAGGTCATGTGGAACGGTCTAGGTAAACCATAGCATATTCAGTAGGGCTTGGCTTTGGATGATCTGGGGTCTGGTTTGTGGGACCTTGAATACGACAGCTGTCAGAAGATAGATGTGTGCAAATAGACCTGCCGTTTGTTTGTTAATGACTCCACATTGTAAAGGCGATAGAGGCAGCTGGGTCCAAAAATTCATTATTAATATTGTTATTATTATTATTATTGTTACCATTATTATTATTATTATTATTATTATTATTATTATTATTATTATTATATGTGTCTCATAGTAAATACCGTTGATAATGCCTGTATAGTCCGTGTGTATATATATATATATATATATATATATATATATATATATATATATATATACAAACTTACAAATAAACATTGACAGGATTTACAACATGGAGACTCTACACATTCCGAATGTTTTCTCCAATGATGCGTAGAAATGTGGAAAGTGTGAATGTTACACGGGTCGGGTCAAGGAGTCATTCTCGTGACCCGGAATTAATTTGCTTGTCCTGTTAAGAGGAGACGCGTCGGCTGCTCCAGCATTTAACGACGAGTGTTTCTGTGGAATTTGTTCTCGAGTCTTCTCGACTTTCGTCTGTAGTTTAGCTTTTCGGGTTGGGTTCGTGACGAGTGTCGGATAACGAGCTACGTGTACGGTACGGTACGTTTCGTTATCCGCTTATCCGAATTTCTCTTAACCGGTCATCCAGGTGCTGTGGTAGACGAGTGGACGTGGTACTAGTGTAAGGTACGAGGATTACGGAGGTGTTGGTCCTCACTGTGACGCGCACGCGTTCTTGGTGAAGCAGTTAAGTAGTTGCGACCGAAAGAATCTCACGAACCCAGGCTCGGGGGTCACGAATGCGGCAGCTGTTTCATAAGGTAAAGCTGTTCATTATTATCTTGCCCCCTGATGATGTCATTGCGTCATTCTCGCCACCGCCGCCGGCTGACACGTAGGATCCCTCGTCCCCTAGTTGCAGTTCGACACCCGTATCACTACTACTACTACTACTACTACTACTACTGCTGCTGCTGCTGCTGCTACTACTACTACCACCAATACAGCCATGACCTGTGCACAACAAAGTAATTTGGAGACCAGACTGACTAATGGTGTGGCACCTGCCCCCTCCACCGCCATTCACCACATACTCCTCCTCCTTCTCCTCCTCCTCCTCTTCCCCCCCCTTCTCCCCGTCAGGGAGTGTTGTAGAGGGAGTAATGAAGGGCGAGAGACGGAAGGAGAGGTAAGGGAGGAGGGGAATTGGGGTACGAAGGGCGAGAAGTTAAGGGAGGAAAGGAAAAGGAGCATTAGGGAGGTCTGGAGGCTAAGGGAGGGAAGGAACATGAGTTCGAAGAGCTGGAGACTAAGGGAGTGTTAAGGGAGGACGAGAGAGGAAATTCAAGGCCTGGAGACTTGAGGAGTGCTAAGGGAGGGAAGGCATAGGAATGTTAAGAGCTAGGGAGGCTTAGGGGAGTGCTAAGGGTGGAATATTAAGAACTCTAGGGTGCTAAGGGAGGAGAGGAATAGGAATATTAGGAGCTAGGGAGGCTTAAGGGAGTGCTAAGGGTGGAATATTAAGAACTCTAGGGTGCTAAGGGAGGAGAGGAATAGGAATATTAGGAGCTAGGGAGGCTTAAGGGAGTGCTAAGGGTGGAATATTAAGAACTCTAGGGTGCTAAGGGAGGAGAGGAATAGGAATATTAGGAGCTAGGGAGGCTTAAGGGAGTGCTAAGGGTGGAATATTAAGAACTCTAGGGTGCTAAGGGAGGAGAGGAATAGGAATATTAGGAGCTAGGGAGGCTTAAGGGAGTGCTAAGGGTGGAATATTAAGAACTCTAGGGTGCTAAGGGAGGAGAGGAATAGGAATATTAGGAGCTAGGGAGGCTTAAGGGAGTGCTAAGGGTGGACAGAAACTTGATGCAAAACATGAGGAACGGAGCCAAGGATAGAGGATGAGGGATGATTGATGTAAGTGATGAATTAAGAAAGGGATGGAAGGTTTAGACCCCTATAGTAGGATCTGATAAGGTAGGTCAAGGGGGGTAAACCATCCTCTGACCTCTCGTAATCCCCGTGTTGACCCTTCCAGTGAATTCAACGACGGTGAGCTCGGGTAATTTTGATCTGATTAACGTGACGAGGCGAAGCCAAAGCCGTCGCCAGTAAATCGTGGGCAGTGCGGACGGACAGTCGCGGTTTATCGCGACCTGCAATGACCTGACTGGCTGCTGACACCCCGTGCCTGACCTTGATTTTTACACCCTCCTGCCTCACCCACCCCTCAGCCCTCACCACCACCAGATCCACACGCACACACACACACGCACGCACGCGCTCACGCGCAATGTAACCATGGAAGCTATGCAGAAGTGACTTAAGTTTCTTCGAAGAACGCTTGGGAGTTCCAGAACCTGATTGAAATTTGTATATAAGGAATCATGACGTGGAGTCCACTGGCTGCTAGTGGGGGAGGGAAGAGAGAGAGAGAGAGAGAGAGAGAGAGAGAGAGAGAGAGAGAGAGAGAGAGAGAGAGAGACTCTGAAAGGGCCTGGAGATGAATTTTAAAGGGAGTACAAGTGCCACTTCCGGGAGATATAAGGTGGGTAAGAAACGAGTACTTTAAGATCACGAAGCTGGAGAAGAGAAACATTGGGGGAAAAAAAGAAAAGAATATATCTATAAAGGACGAGACGAAAGAAGACCCAACGTTTTCTATAGATTCATCAGGACCCGATCGTCTTATCATAGAGCAGCTGATCGTGATCAAGAGGTTCCGAGAGTATTAATTGCCGAGGATGATGCAGAAAATATGCAAGGAGGCGAATAGGTTAAAAGAGTGTATTCACAGCAGAGGAACATCTTTGCCCCAGCACCAGTGAGGTGGGATGGTCAAGTGGTCTTCGAAATCAACCGAAGATGCTAAAAGAAACGTAAAGAAATTTTATATTTGAAGTCGCGACCCTTATGAGCCTCATGGCTTTGAAGATATCTCTCCATGTGTGCTGGGGAATATATATATATATATATATATATATATATATATATATATATATATATATATATATATATATATATATATATATATATATGTACTTTCATACTATTCGCCATTTCCCGCGTTAGCGAGGTAGCGTGAAGAACAGGGGACTGGGCCTTTGAGGGAATATCCTCACCTGGCCCCCTTCTCTGTTCCTTCTTTTGGAAAATTAAAAGAAATAACTAGAGGGGAGGATATATATATATATATATATATATATATATATATATATATATATATATATATATATATATATATATATATATATGTCCGACGAGACTTCAGGAAACATTGTTCAGTTTGTCACTTCAGGAGGTGACTACAGAGGTGTGGAAGAGGTCAAATGTTATATCTATCTTTAAGGAGATCGAGAGATGGCACACGACTCAGTGTTCGTAACGGGTGTAGAGAGCAAGTGGAAGATGACTTAGAAAAGAAGAAAAAAAAAAACCTGCGGCAGAAAGCAACGTAGATTTTTGTTGTGGGTGTTTTAGAATGTTTATTGTCATAGATGTACACAGACACAGCACTTCAGTGTGAGGTTTGGGTCAAAGGGGCGCCTATGTAGGTGGAAGGTGGAGGGCTAGTATAGAGCGCACAGTGGGGTACAGTAAATGGACATAGGAGGGTGCCAGGTGGGACCGACTGGGGCCCAGAGACCCCAAAGGGGGTTTCTCCTCCTGTCAGAGGGGGGAGGGAGGTCTAGGATACATCCAGTACATAATGAATAGTTACAGGATAGGATGTGAGATGTATAGTTACAGGATAGGATGTGAGATGTATAGTTACAGGATAGGATGTGAGATGTATAGTTACAGGATAGGGTGTGAGATGTATAGTTACAGGTTAGGAAGTGATGTGATGCTGACAGCAACAGAGGTAACATTATTTGTGTAATACAAAGCCATTTTGAAATATGTCATGCACATTCCAGTACATCCTGTTAAAACGTTACCATGTGCACACAAGACAGATGACATTATACACTTGAGGTGTGCGTGTGGAACAGGACACCACATTGATGGCAGTATGAGAGGTCAGAGGTCCATTACATGTTGGGCATAACAGTTACAGAATTGACTGGCACTGGACAGGTTGTGAACAGTCACAGTAATGCAAAGAGGGTCAAGGAAGGGACATTTGCACACAGGGCATGATTCCACAAGATGGTGAGACAGATCAATATGGACGGAAGAAGTTGTGTGTGTGTGAACACGTATCTCGTTGACTTCCATGTGAGAGAGAGAGAGAGAGAGAGAGAGAGAGAGAGAGAGAGAGAGAGAGAGAGAGAGAGAGAGAGAGAGAGATCCATTTGAAACAAAAAGAGTATAGATGGAATACCAGAAAGCGTTGGACCCTGCTCGACAAAGGAGGTTTTTTTTTATAAAGAAGGTCGGATCTTTAAGGTGGGTAAAGTGGAACGCTTCTTCGCAGTGGTAAAGCTCGCTTCAGTGGGAGGGAACAAAAGACAAGGGGTCTAGTGTCTTTAAGCCATGACGTCATTCATTTTGAAATCACAGGTCACACGGTTGTGCCCGTAATGATCGTTTATAAAGCCACCAACCTTAACCTCCCAAGGCCCCCAAATGACCTAAGGTTTCTACTCAAACGTTAGAGGTACACAAAATGTTACCGGTTCGAATCCTGCCTGAGTTTGGTAAAGTGTGTGGAAGAAGAAAGTTAAGAGTAAATGTGAATAAGAGCAAGGTTATTAGGTACAGTAGGGTTGAGGGTCAAGTCAATTGGGAGGTGAGTTTGAATGGAGAAAAACTGGACGAAGTGAAGTGTTTTAGATATCTGGGAGTGGATCTGGCAGCGGATGGAACCATGGAAGCGGAAGTGGATCATAGGGTGGGGGAGGGGGCGAAAATTCTGGGGGCCTTGAAGAATGTGTGGAAGTCGAGAACATTATCTCGGAAAGCAAAAATGGGTATGTTTGAAGGAATAGTGGTTCCAACAATATTGTATGGTTGCGAGGCGTGGGCTATGGATAGAGTTGTGCGCAGGAGGATGGATGTGCTGGAAATGAGATGTTTGAGGACAATGTGTGGTGTGAGGTGGTTTGATCGAGTGAGTAACGTAAGGGTAAGAGAGATGTGTGGAAATAAAAAGAGCGTGGTTGAGAGAGCAGAAGAGGGTGTTTTGAAGTGGTTTGGGCACATGGAGAGGATGAGTGAGGAAAGATTGACCAAGAGGATATATGTGTCGGAGGTGGAGGGAACAAGGAGAAGAGGGAGACCAAATTGGAGGTGGAAAGATGGAGTGAAAAAGATTTTGTGTGATCGGGGCCTGAACATGCAGGAGGGTGAAAGGAGGGCAAGGAATAGAGTGAATTGGAGCGATGTGGTATACCGGGGCTGACGTGCTGTCAGTGGATTGAATCAAGGCATGTGAAGCGTCTGGGGTAAACCATGGAAAGCTGTGTAGGTATGTATATTTGCGCGTGTGGACGTATGTATATACATGTGTATGGGGGGGGGTTGGGCCATTTCTTTCGTCTGTTTCCCTGCGCTACCTCGCAAACGCGGGAGACAGCGACAAAGTATAAATATATATATATATATATATATATATATATATATATATATATATATATATATATATATATATATATATATATATACAATCATTAACTCCAAGATAAACAGAAGCTTGAAACACACACACATCGTCGAAGACATGTCCTCTCCCCCCTCCCCCCCCTCCCACTCTACAGACCTTACTAGGAAGAAAAACCAAAAAAAGACGTAAGCTAAAAGTGATGCGCCCCGTCAAGCGGCAGGCGAGCTGCCGACCTCTCCTAGGAAACGTAAAATAAATTCGAAATTGAATCACACGGGCGGAGAGGCACGTCATAAATACGTCCACACGGGAGACGCAGAGGGCCTGGGGGGGCTGCGTGGCCAGAGGGGTCGTGTCCAGGACAAGCAAAGGCTCAAACGTCCCGGGACTTTAGAGACTGAAGTCCAGGGACTTTCGAGATTGAAGTCCCGGGACATTCGAGACTGAAGTCCCGGGACATTCGAGATTGAAGTCCCGGAACATTCGAGATTGAAGTCCCTGGACATTCGAGATTGACGTCCCTAGACATTCGAGACTGAAGTCCCGGGACATTCGAGACTGAAGCCCCGAGACATTCGAGACTGAAGTCCAGGGACATTCGAGACTGAAGTCCCGGGACATTCGAGACTGAAGTCCCGGGACATTCGAGATTGAAGTCCCGGGACATTCGAGACTGAAGTCCCGGGACATTCGAGACTGAAGTCCCGGGACATTCGAGATTGAAGTCCCGGGACATTCGAGACTGAAGTCCCGGGACATTCGAGACTGAAGTCCCGGGACATTCGAGACTGAAGTCCCGGGACATTCGAGAATCAAGTCCCGGGACATTCGAGACTGAAGTCCCGGGACATTCGAGACTGAAGTCCCGGAACATTAGAGACTTAAGTCCCGGGACATTCGAGATTGAAGTCCCGGGACATTCGAGACTGAAGTCCCGGGACATTCGAGACTGAAGTCCAGGGACATTCGAGACTGAAGTCCTGGGACATTCGAGACTGAAGTCCCGGGACATTCGAGATTGAAGTCCCGGGACATTCGAGACTGAAGTCCCGGGACATTCGAGACTGAAGTCCCGGGACATTCGAGATTGAAGTCCCGGGACATTCGAGACTGAAGTCCCGGGACTTTCGAGACTGAAGTCCCGGGACTTTCGAGACTGAAGTCCCGGGACATTCGAGACTGAAGTTCCGGGACATTTGAGACTGAAGCCCCTAGACATTCGAGACTGAAGTCCCGGGACATTCGAGACAAGTCCCGGGACATTCGAGATTGAAGTCCCGGGACATTCGAGACTGAAGTCCCAGGACATTCGAGACTGAAGTCCCCGGACATTAGAGAGCGAAAAAGCCTTTTTATTTATTGAATTAATTTGAGTTATTTTCCTACAAGACCTTTTTTTTCCCCTTTTTTTTTTTTTTTTTTTTTTTTTTTTTTTTTTTTTTTACGTACCATTTAGGGTAGACTTGGCCAGCCATGGGGAGCTGTCGGGGAGAGTAGTGGTGGGGTGAGGAGGGGGGGTGAGGAGGGGCGATGAGGGGTGAGGAGGGGCGATGAGGGGTGAGGAGGGGCGATGAGGGGTGAGGAGGGGTGAGGAGGGGCGGTTAGGGGTGAGGAGGGGCGGTGAGGGGTGAGGAGGGGCGGTGAGGAGCGTTGAGGGGTGAGGAGGGGCGGGGAGGGGTGAGGAGGGGCGGTGAGGGGTGAGGAGGGGCGGTGAGGGGTGAGGAGGGGCGGTGAGGGAGGGGAGGGGAGAGTAGTGGTGGTGGGGTGAGGAGGGGCGGTGGTGGGGTGAGGAGGGGCGGTGAGGGGTGAGGAGGGGCGGTGGTGGGGTGAGGAGGGGCGGTGAGGGGTGAGGAGGGGCGATGAGGGGTGAGGAGGGGCGGTGAGGGGTGAGGAGGG
>NC_092232.1:8501314-8506314 GCF_036320965.1 Panulirus ornatus
TATTCCAAAAAAGGCCCAGTCCTCTGTTCTTAACGCTACCTCGCTAACGCGGGAAATGGCAAATAGTTTAAAAGAAAAGAAAAGTATATGAGTGGATAGGTCATTCTTCGTCTGTTCCTTGGCACTCCCTGGCTGACGCAGGAAATGGCGATCAAATATAATAAATAGATGAAAAAAGATATATATATATATATATATATATATATATATATATATATATATATATATATATATATATATATATATATATATTCGTACTCCAGGATCCAATTTTCTAAGGCTCACTGAGCGCTCAGTAAGCTAGATTCAAATCAAAATTAGGGAAGCCAGCCACGTCCACCATGGCTGGACCACAGGTCAAGTGTAGTGAAGTTGTACGTACAGTATGTGTGTTATTAAGGATAAGGTTGTAAGAATAGTAGTTACGTAATGACATTTACTCGTAATAAAGAAAGATAAATAAATAAGTGGCATTCTTCACAGCTTCGGTGCTCTTACAAGCGAGTGAACGTCACTAAGTGGGAAAACACACACTTACCATCTGCTCCCGCCAGCAACGACTACATAAACAAAACAGCGGGAGAACAAAAGCACATAGCCTTGCGTCACCAGATTTACACACACGCACACACACACACACACCAGCCACACCGGTTATTACGGCAGGAGCCATAAATGGCCGCAGGACACGCTTTAACACAGCTTACGACATGCATCTCTTGCAACAGGTAGATGGTTCGTTGTCCTACGTGTCCGCCAGATGTTCGCTGGCAAGTGGTCAGGTGTGCGCTGAACAGTGGTCGCATGTTTACTGAAGTGGGGTCAAGTGCGCTGTAGATGGTAGTCAGCTGTTCGCTGGACAGTGGTCGCGGATTTACTTCGCTCAAAAAAAAACTAAATTGTTGAAGCAGATGTTTGCTTTTGGCGGAATTTTAAGAATTCAAATCCACAAACACATATATTCAGTCCATTGTACACATAACAATCAGCATGCATCTCAAACGATTCTCATTACGTAGCTCAAAATATCCCCAGTGGTGAGCTGTACGTGCTAGCTTCGCTTAATGGCAGACTCTCATTTATACGTAAAAGAAAATTCAAGAGATGAGGCTCCCTCCAGTGTGTTATTTTCTCCCCTTACTGTACAAGATGTAGGTAATTACATACACTCATACATGTACATCATGGAATTCCTTTAAATCAAATATTAACCATGTTTTTTTCTGCAAATATATGTCCGAAGATCTTATTTTGGCGGGGAGAAGCCTAGCCAGTCCTTAATGCTGGCGTTCACCCCAACTGACGTTCAATTCTCACTTCGGTCCATTGCGCGGGGAAGAATCCAGCGACCATTACGATTTTTTTTTTCTTAATGAATTTTACTAAATATTACTAATGAGCTCACGTATTGGAGAGATTAGCATGATTAATATTTAAGTTTTATCATTAAGTATTGTTATTTGAAATTTCCATAGATCTTGAAAGTCACGAGCGATTTATTGATTTGAACGTATATTTTCAACATGGAGAGTAAGAAGTATATGATATGATTCCTAACGAAATTTGGGAAGTCTTATGGTTGTGGTTTACACAGCCACCGAACAATGTCCCCATATCCCTGGGGGGGAGACAGACACAGCGGTAACAAAGAAGAGCATATTTTTTTTTTTTCTTCCTTTATTGATTACAGAAATGACGGCCGATTAAATAATTCAAGATAGCCAGCTTTAGGGTACGACGTGGGATTGGCCCGGGGCGACGTGCTGGGAAACCCCACGATCAATACCGACTGCTGATTGGTTGAACGTTACTCATCAACCCCCCCCCCCCCCTTCCGTGGATATGGGCTACGGGCTGAACTTAATATTTGGAGAAAGTATGATTAAGTTTGTCATTAATATTCTATGAATGTGAAAAAAGAATAATATCTCGTTCAGTAAATTTACATTGGTTGATATTTTAGAAATCCCTCTTGGGGTCATTTTTGTCTTTAGTTTATTTCATTCATTTATTATTTAGATATACTCTTTATCACGTTCATTATTCCTTGATAAAGGACATGTATATTTGAAAGACGCCTTACCATAAGAAAAGACCTAATACAAAGATTTTATAAGTCGTATACATCAAGCTATAACGATATACGCCACTGCAGTTGACCATCATGATATAAAATGAATATAATATATGATCTGTAGTCCCTATTGAAGATTTTGATTAAAATGAATATAATATATGATCTGGAGTCTCTATTGAAGATTATGATATAAAATGAATATGATATATGATCTGGAGTCCCTATTGAAGATTATGATATAAAATGAATATAATATATGATCTGGAGTCCCTATTGAAGATTATGATTAAAATGAATATAAAATATGATCTGGAGTCCCTATTGAAGATTATGATTAAAATGAATATATGATCTGTAGTCCCTATTGAAGATTATGATTAAAATGAATATAATATATGATCTGGAGTCTCTATTGAAGATTATGATATAAAATGAATATGATATATGATCTGGAGTCCCTATTGAAGATTATGATTAAAATGAATATAATATATGATCTGGAGTCCCTATTGAAGATTATGATTAAAATGAATATAATATATGATCTGTACTCCCTATTGAAGATTATGATTAAAATGAATATAATATATGATCTGTACTCCCTATTGAAGATTATGATTAAAACGAATATAATATATGATCTGGAGTCCCTATCGAAGATTATGATATAAAATGAATATAATATATGATCTGTAGTCCCTATTGAAGATTATGATTAAAATGAATATAATATATGATCTGTACTCCCTATTGAAGATTATGATTAAAATGAATATAATATATGATCTGTACTCCCTATTGAAGATTATGATTAAAACGAATATGATATATGATCTGTAGTCCCTATTGAAGATTATGATTAAAATGAATATAATATATGATCTGGAGTCCCTATTGAAGATTATGATTAAAATGAATATAATATATGATCTGTAGTCCCTATTGAAGATTATGATTAAAATGAATATAATATATGATCTGGAGTCCCTATTGAAGATTATGATTAAAATGAATATAATATATGATCTGTACTCCCTATTGAAGATTATGATTAAAACGAATATGATATATGATCTGTAGTCCCTATTGAAGATTATGATTAAAATGAATATAATATATGATCTGGAGTCCCTATTGAAGATTATGATTAAAATGAATATAATATATGATCTGTAGTCCCTATTGAAGATTATGATTAAAATGAATATAATATATGATCTGGAGTCCCTATTGAAGATTATGATTAAAATGAATATAATATATGATCTGTACTCCCTATTGAAGATTATGATTAAAATGAATATAATATATGATCTGTACTCCCTATTGAAGATTATGATTAAAACGAATATGATATATGATCTGTAGTCCCTATTGAAGATTATGATTAAAATGAATATAATATATGATCTGTAGTCCCTATTGAAGATTATGATTAAAATGAATATAATATATGATCTGTACTCCCTATTGAAGATTATGATTAAAATGAATATAATATATGATCTGGAGTCCCTATTGAAGATTATGATTAAAATGAATATGATATATGATCTGGAGTCCCTATTGAAGATTATGATTAAAATGAATATAATATATGATCTGGAGTCCCTATTGAAGATTATGATTAAAATGAATATAATATATGATCTGGAGTCCCTATTGAAGATTATGATTAAAATGAATATAATATATGATCTGGAGTCCCTATTGAAGATTATGATTAAAATGAATATAATATATGATCTGTAGTCCCTATTGAAGATTATGATTAAAATGAATATAATATATGATCTGGAGTCCCTATTGAAGATTATGATTAAAATGAATATAATATATGATCTGGAGTCCCTATTGAAGATTATGATTAAAATGAATATAATATATGATCTGTAGTCCCTATTGAAGATTATGATTAATCTTCTGCTTTACATTTGAAGATGAGACAAAGAAAAGAATACATGTGAATATTCATGGTCTTGGGTATAGCGAAGTGGTGTCTCATTCCAGTGGATGGAGCGAAGATTTGGTCCACTACACAACGAAATTAATTTTGATGTTTACAAACTGTTATTCTCAACAGAAAATGGACCTCATCCCCCTAAATGCGGTGAGGTTCGTAGATTATAATCTTGACGGACGCATGCGCACGCACGTGTTGATGTTGTCGTAAACTCGCAAAATTGGCTAACGCGAACGTGGAATGAAAAACAATAACTATTTCAAGTAACCCGGAGTTAAGAAAAATTAAATTTTTGATTTTTTGGGGGGGGGGTTAAAAATTAAAAATTTTGAGCTGGAATGCGAGAGAGATGGATTCCCACGTGTGTAAAACTCCCTCCTCGTACGTTTTAAATAGGTGATTACGAATGGGCAGTTAGACATAGTACAAATGGGCAGTTTAGGCATTAACAAGCCGTCGTTGTTCAATGGTTACCTTTTGCGACCCCTCCACTGGTCTTTAACGTGCCCAGGGTTCGAGTCTCGGTCTGAGCAGCCAGCCAGCTGCCTCACAATCGCCAACCCATCTGTTCGATACCCTCCCTCTTTGGTCCTGGTCGATAAATGCGTCCATGGCGTAAGCTAGGGTGCGTACGTGCGTATATATGTACATAACCGCAAAAACATGGGGCGACACCAGTGTAAAAACTCCCACCCCCTCTTTAACTATAATTCTTAATCACGCAAATGCATAATAAATCATTTATAAGAACCTCTCTATCGCACAGCATTCCAAATATAACTTTCCTTTTTTTTTCTTTAAATCGACAAATAATTAAATAGCAAAATATTGAATCCTTCCTTAACCGTCTCTAGAAACCATAGGAAGTCGCATGAATAAAATTCGCGTATCTAATAATTGCATTATTTCCCCCCCTTTCCCTCGGCGTTATTACACCACTCTGACATTTTAGAAACATAA
>NC_092232.1:8511314-8533814 GCF_036320965.1 Panulirus ornatus
TTTTTGTTTGAATAATGCGAGGGAAAAACAAGAGCCAGCAGATAAATAAAAGATAAATAGATTAATTAAAGAATTTTTTTTTTCCTCTGTCAATGTAATTGTCTTCGATTGAACAGTGTGGTTGACCCTTGGGGCTAACTACCCATTAACTGCCAGAGTCGTTAAGGTCGTCAGTCGTTATCTGCGCTTCAGGCCTTTCAGCTGCAAGAGTCGTTAAAAAGCTTGTTATGTTATAACCACCATTAAAGAAAATATAATCGATAGAATAAACGAACATTTTCTTAATGTGTTTAGCATGATTATAATGCCATACACGTTTTCAGTAGCCTAAGGCAAACAGTTTGAAAAATTTAATGATATAAAGATATACTGGTTATTTCCGTGTGAGGCTTACTAATAGAAAGACATATTGAAAAGAAGATATATTGAAAATTTCCGCATCAGACGTAAGAATATGAAACAGAATTCAAAGTTTTTCGTTCGTGTGTTCAGGATTAAAAAAAAAAATCATTTATTTTTAGATTTTGTGTATTTGTTTTCTCTTTGTGGATGACGAAGGATGGATTTCAGCCGGGGGGGGGGGGGGGGGGGGGGGGGGGGGGGGGGGGGGGGGGGGGGGGGGGGGGGGGGGGGGGGGGGGTCTGTCAGTGGTCAGCGATCACGTGACCACAGGATGTCGGAAGGAGAACTGGGTCTGCGGGTAGGTGGCTGACCGTCTATTTTTTTTTTTTTTTTTTTTGTTTTGTTTTAATGAAGAGATGGCTGGGAAGCCACTGCTGTGGGTTTGACAGGCAGGCAGGAGAGAGAGAGAGAGAGAGAGAGAGAGAGAGAGAGAGAGAGAGAGGATGGTGAGGATCTATATATAATGATCCCTCAGACCCCCAGGGTCCAAGCCAGCCCCATCGTATTCCTGCAGGAGGGAGAGGGCGTGGGAGGTCGAGGTAGGTCATGTGTACACTCAAGGGGGGAAACACTTCGAAGGGCATGGACGCTGCTGGAAGGAGCGATGCAGAATCCAACTCTTAACTGGAAGACCTGTGTAGCAGACATCCCCTGGAAGCCAACCCCAGCTCTCATCCTGGAACACCCGTGCGGCAGCGAATCTGGAGTTCGATACTGGAAAGCTGGAACGGGAGCCAACCTGGACTTCGATGCTGGAAGAGCGACACAACAACCAACCTGGACTTCGATGCTGGAAGAGCGACACGGCAGTCAACCTGGACTGCGATGCTGGAAGAGCGACTCAACAGCCAACCTGGACTTCGATGCTGGAAGAGCGACACAGCAGCCAACCTGGACTTCGATGCTGGAAGAGCGACACATCAGCCAACCTGGACTTCGATGCTGGAAGAGCGACTCAACAACCAACCTGGACTTCGATGCTGGAAGAGCGACACAACAGTCGACCTGGACTTCGATGCTGGAAGAGCGACACAACAACCAACCTGGACTTCGATGCTGGAAGAGCGACACAACAGTCGACCTGGACTTCGATGCTGGAAGAGCGACACGGCAGTCGACCTGGACTTCGATGCTGGAAGAGCGACACAGTAGTCAACCTGGACTTCGATGCTGGAAGAGCGACACAACAACCAACCTGGACTTCGATGCTGGAAGAGCGACACAACAGTCGACCTGGACTTCGATGCTGGAAGAGCGACACAACAACCAACCTGGACTTCGATGCTGGAAGAGCGACACAACAGCCAACCTGGACTTCGATGCTGGAAGAGCGACACGGCAGTCAACCTGGACTTCGATGCTGGAAGAGCGACTCAACAGCCAACCTGGACTTCGATGCTGGAAGAGCGACACGGCGGTCAACCTGGACTTCGATGCTGGAAGAGCGACACAGCAGTCAACCTGGACTTCGATGCTGGAATGGCTGCTCCAGTTAGACTGACAGAGATGCGGGTGGCTTGATGGAGAAAGACAGACAGAGCAGAATAGATTGACAGACGGTCTGTTAGATGGGGAGTTCGAGTAGACTTATAGAGAGAGCTATAGGGACGTAGGTAGACAGGCAGAAGCGATAATACTCTCCCCGTGGGCGAAAGATGGCTCCCCAATCACCCCTACTTCCTATTCCTTCTCCTCCTCCTCCTCCTCCTCCTCCTCCTCCTCCTCCTCCTCCTCCTCCTTTCACTCCCATCACCAACACCCACCCACACCGCTCGTTCCCCAACGACCCCCATACCCCAACCCCCAATTACTCACCCATTCCCACACCCATCTCTCCCCCCCTCCCACTCACCCCCATCATCAACACACACACACCCACACACACCCCGCTCGTTACCCCAACGACCTCCCTCTCCCCCTTACCTCCCTCCCCCTTTCTCCTGACCTATTCCCACACCCATCCCCCATCCCCCACACCACCAGCCTCTCTCAGCGATGACTCACAAACCCATAAATTACGTTCATTTAAAAATCACACCGGCCCATCCAGCCGCACCGTTATCCACTCTCTCATCCGAACATCTTTCATCGCCGTATCCGGATATCAGCGTTATATAGTGTGACGAGAATAAGATTCGGTTAAAAACGTTACTTCTTTTTTTTCTATTTTGTGGACGAGATGCGTATTTTTTGTGTATTGATACGGGTCGATGGTTGAACGTTTCATAAAAATCGTCGTTCGATGTCCCCCGTCGTCCATGACCGTAAAAGGAGTTTAGCCACGAAGGGGGGAGGGGGATGGGGGGGGGGATGAAGGAATGGGATGGGAGGGGCAGTTGGGGGGGGAGTGTTAGTGTGACGTCATCACCGGGAGTGATTTGGGGGAGGGGAAGGGAAGGGGAAGCATAGACGTGAGTTGGTGTTGATGATGGTGGTTTAGTGGTGTTGGAGATGTTGGCGAAGGTCCTGTTTGTTGGAGATCTGTGGCGAAAGGGGTTTTTTTTTTCGTCATCATCATCATTTAGTGGCAAAGGTCAGTGTTGGTGGGAGAGGTTGGTTGCTGTAGTGTTGGTGATGATGTTGGAGGGGATGATTTTGGTGGTGGGGAGGGGGAGGATGAGTGTTGATGTGGAATATGGTGAAACGACGAAGTGTTGGCGTGGGGTAGACATTGATGGGGGGTAAGATCTGTTCGATGGGAGGACGATGATGTTGGAGATGGCTTAACGCGATGTTGGAGAAGGGATTTTTGATGTGGAATTAGACTTGTATTAAACTTTGGCTTACGGGGGAATAAGGAGTTGTGATTGGTGGGGATTGGAGGAGAACTGTGTAATAACGTTGGAGAATGATGGAGATGTAAGATGATGTTGGAGAATGCGTGCATGCATGAGATTTAAAAGCCCCTGCCTGTGTTGGAGGGTCAGAAGGACAAGGGTCGATGTTGGAGGGTTAAGAATCTTGAATGTTGGAGTGTGGAGGGAAGCCGCCACACCGGATGGTGGTGGTGGTGGTGTTGGAGATGAGATGGCCGAGTGGTGGTGTTGGAGAGTGAGGTGGTACCCAGTCCACGAGTCCTGGTGGCGTAACACTGACTTAAATGACTGTGTTCTTAAACCCTTGACTGACTGGCACGTGAACGAGCCTGAAGGAGGCGGGGTTGCTGGTGCGTCTGATTGAACGCCAACACACGTCCATACGCCAGCGCCCCCATCAGGTCTCCCAGTCCATCATGTCTACAGGCTCTAGGGGAGCGGCGGGCCGGGCCGGGCCGGCTGTGTGGGCCTGCGGGCCGCGGGGTTCCAACAGCTTGGTCGTCCGATGACCCTCAACCCCTAGCAGGCCTTTGGCCCCAGCCTGGGCTGTGGGAGTAGGAGACGCCCCTAAGATTTCTCCAGGTGCTCACCAGGAGGCATTGGTCGACTTGAGAGATACTCTCACTTCCTTGTGCCTAGATTCAAGAACATCTGCACAACATTCATCGTCTCCCAAGCTCACCTATGCCTCTCCCCTCCTCCTCTTCTTCCTCCTCATCCACCACACATCAGGGGCTGGCAGAAAAGGGGCAGAAGAGAGCATGCAAGATGTCCCTCTTACGTCAAATATCAAGAGGCGTTCAGTCACTTCGCCCCTCCTCTGATTCTCTCCAGATATCGTCTGTACCTCGTACAATCGCTGGGAAAGAAACTACGGCACCATTTCCCGCCACCGTCACCTCATTCCACCTGAGATCCCTCGTCACAGAGGTGCAGTTCGGCACCACAACCGCGCTGAGTCCATCCGGATTGGTACGAACCACTACAAGAACGGCTCCATCCCAGCCGTGCAATACGGAAAAGAAGGATGTTTATGTAATAGGAGGATCTGACCCTATTGTATCATAATAGGACGTTTATCAGATATAATAGGAGAATCTGACCCGATTGTATTATAATAGGACGTTTATCAGCAGAAGAGTTACAAGATACACAGACCCAAGGCTCAGGCGAGGTGGTGTGGCCTTAACACTACTTAAAAAGAATTCAGTCCCCTTAAATGCAGTGGAGGAAAGGATAGCAAAGCATAGGTTAGAGAGACGGATGGATGGATGGACCGTACATTGTGAGAATATCGAGGGGTCTTTAATGCTTCGTTCTTGGAGGAAATTGATGAAGATAGAAGACCAGGAGAGAAAGAGAAGAAAGTGCTTCAAGTTAATCGAAAGTCACGAGAGTGGAAGCGAACAGAAGACATACGTAAAATGGACCATCAGGGAGACGAAGTACCAGAGGAACTAGAACCATACCATCATGTGTTTACTGAAGATATGAAGCTCTTATGTATATATGTTCTGAAGCATACAAAGTGTGTACTGACGTGTCAAGGGGATAAAGACAAGCTGTCATGTGTGTGTGCTCATTCCAACTATTCATGAAAGTAAAGGCAGGTACATGTGTATAAGCCCAAGCAGGTGTATAAGTATGAGCCACAGGCAGATGTACAAGTCCGAACTCAAGCAGATGTATGATACGAACTCAAGCAGTTCTACAGTTACAACAAGGGTTAAAGATGAAAACACACCAGACTGTGGCCGTCACCTATGCTAAAAAGAAAGAGAGAAAAGAAAGAAAGAACTACGGAAGTCACCACTTGAAAAGACTTCATGTGTCACATGTACACGAGAGCCACGTATGATGTAAGTGTCACATGTACACGAGAGCCACGTACAATGCAAGTGTCACAGGCAAGTTACCGTATACCTCAGGTACAGATCGACTGGGTTTCGAGGGTCACCGTGCCATCTGTTGTTTTTCCCTTTACATCGATGGCATGTTGAATGAAATGATTCCCAAGATGAATGAATTTGCCGACGGCTTTCTATTGAGGAGGTGTCTGGGTTCAGAGAAAGAATCTATCGGTATGTACAGTACAGAGTAGACTTTGAGTACGTGGGAAAGTACACGGGGGGAAAGTTGACGTGGAAAGTATAGACCACAGGGAGTGCTCATTGGCCCAAGTCTGGGTCGTCTGTGTGTGACCATGAATATAAAACACACGAATTTAAATCGTATGTAAGCGGAAGTATGTATGTGGAAGAATACCTCGCACTGATTGTAGAGATTCTGGGAGATTGTGTGGCATTTTCAGAGTAGACGACTTACTAGGACCCAGGCGCTGACGAAATGGTGGACTTTTTAAAAGCGAAGTGGGCTAAATGGGAACATGTAAGCTGTGATCGATGTCGGAAATCCCCACACAAAAGACGTCATCTGGATGGGATCAAATGAGGGTATCCATTTGGTCAGTCGTCATTATCAACGCGATAGATATACGCTCCCGCGCACGGACGCAGAAAGGTGTTTAAGGCAAGAACTTTAAGCCAAAGGAAGGAACGAAAGAGGACACAGACGTGACCCCTGGAGTTAGGAGGGGCTGAGCGAGGAGGCGAAGGGCCCAGGCGGGAGGAGGAGGTGGCCCACACGAAAAGCCATCCAGCTCTCATGGCTTCGAAAGCTTGTGAGGCAGGACTGTGAGGTTGAGATATGCTGGCCGTGAGGGAAGGACACACACACACACACACACACACACACACACACACACACACACACACAAAAGAAGGAACAGAGAAGGGGGCCAGGTGAGGATATTTCCTCAAAGGCCCAGTCCTCTGTTTTTAACGCTACCTCGCTAATGCGAGAAATGGCGAATAGTATGAAAGAAAGAAAGAAAGATATATATATATATATATATATATATATATATATATATATATATATATATATATATATATATATATATATATATATATGTTAACCCAGGTACTGAAGTTATACATGTAGATAAAGAGGCATCTTTACGACCACCAGACACAAAAGACTGTCTGAGGAACATAACTCGTATATATATATTTTTTCCCCAACGAAAAAAAGTCCATTAACGTCCCCTCCTTCCCCTCATCCCTCTACCCACTCCTCCTCCCCCGAAGTCCTCCTTCCCCTCCTTCCCGAAATTACCCCCTCCCCTTCCTCCTTACCCCCACCTCCCCTGCAAGGGTGTTCAGTACTGCATGATGAGAGAAGCGAAGACACAGTAACGAAAATGCCTCCATTGGTTAGACTCTCTCTCTCTCTCTCTCTCTCTCTCTCTCTCTCTCTCTCTCTCTCTCTCTCTCTCTCTCTCTCTCTCTCTCTCTCTCTCTTTTCATTCTTTTGAACTCCCGTTTTTCTTTTATATGATTCGCCTTTGGTGCTGAATGATACATTAGTGTGTGTGTGCATTGTTTTCCCTCCCATCGCGTTTTTTTTTTCTTTTTCATTATTTGGAGTCTGATTGTAAACGTATACATCCATCCATACATACATACATACATGCAAGATTCATGCATACTTACATACATACAGACATGCAAGATACATACATACATACATACATACATACATACATACATACATACATATATACATACAAGATACATTACATGCATACAAAATTCATACATATATACATTCAAGTTACATACATATATACATACATACCGTACTTGAATGTATATACATTTTTTTCATAGGGTAAGTGGTAGTATTGACAGAAAAAAATTCTAGGTAATGTCTTCACTCAAAACCGTACCATTCACTTCACCTGCTCATTTCCTCTTCCTATCAGCAATTTCCAAAAAAATAAATACTTATTTTTTTTTTTTTTTTTTTTGAATTGTCGAGTCTGGCGTGAACTTGCGAAAGGAACCACAAAATTAGTCTTCCTCGTCCTGTTAGTTTCCGAGGCATTGTGGTTCTCCAACCTGTTGCCGAACTGCATATTCCCCATGGTATTATTTCCTTCCTCTCTTCTCACGTCTGTGGACCGTCGTGTCTACTGGCGTCGAGGCCACTGCTATTATATGAATTTTTCCGTTTCCTTTTTCCGTTTTGACTGGTTTGGTTCGTATGGCATGTCGGTGTATCCTAGTATAATATACCCCGATTTCAATAATATATTCTGATTTGAGTTGATATATTCCTATTTCAGTGGTATACTCCTGTCTCTGTAACATATCCTTATTTTAGTGTCTTTGACATACCCCATTTTATGGATATCCATTAGAGTGATACGTTCCCATTTTCGTAGCATACTCCTATTACTGTTATATCCCCTTCCCTCCCCAAGTCCAGTTAAGAGTCCTATTTGCACCTTGTTTTGTGGAAATTGGATGAGTCACTTGTGTGAATGTTGATGCTATACTGATGTTGTCAACCCAGTTACTGATTTCTTTTGTTTCTTTTGTTCATATCATGTCCATTATATGATGTTGATTTAAAGGTATCTATATCTCGTGTTATATGTATATATATATATATATATATATCTATATATATATAATATATATATATATATATATATATATATGATCATCTCGTGCCGGTTCTTGTGATAGAGGTGAGGCATTGTATCCCTCATACAGTGATGTATTTCCTACAGTACCTAGTGCCTCAAGCCGGATACATAAGCAGCATTGTGTGGTCCTGTATATGAATGATGCATATTTCAGGAATAGGATTATGGAATCTCTTATGTGTCAGTGTAGTGTGAATCTGGGAAGGGACATAAGTTTTAGCATAACTAGTGTGTTGTGAGCGCTTACACACTAGGTCAGTGTGTCGAGTGGGTTAGCATGAGTCGAGTCTTGAGAATCAAGAGTATGACTTTTAAGTTTATGCCATACTCGTTGTCATCCCCTCGTTCCAACGATCTAAGTAGGACTCGGGGATAGTCTAAGGCGTTTTGAAGGATAGTCCCTCGCCTATCTATCCCCCTCCGTCATGGTCCAAAAAATGTAGGTCTTCGCCCTCCACGTTCAAGGGGGCAGGAGCGTGGAGAAGCCCCTCCCTCCCTCATCTTCCCCCAGACACCGATTGTCTCCACACCTTTAAGTATCGAAGGGAGGGCCAGCATGCTTGGAGGCTCTCGGGAGGAGCGAGCGTTCGCTCCGGGCCCCGGTCCATTTGGGCGTGTGTGAATGTGTGGTGAATGAATCAGTCGTCACACTCACCGTGGAGCCAGATTGTGTGAGGTGGGAGGGAAATGGAGTGGAGCCAGATTGTGTGAGGTGGGAGGGAAATGAAGTGGAGCCAGATTGTCTGAGGTGGGAGGAAAATGAAGTGGAGCCAGATTGTCTGAGGTGGGAGGGAAATGACGTGGAGCCAGATTGTGTGAGGTGGGAGGGAAATGACGTGGAGCCAGACTGTGTGAGGTGGGAGGAAAATGAAGTGGAGCCAGATTGTGTGAGGTGGGAGGGAAATGAAGTGGAGCCAGATTGTGTGAGGTGGGAGGGAAATGAAGTGGAGCCAGATTGTGTGAGGTGGGAGGGAAATGAAGTGGAGCCAGATTGTGTGAGGTGGGAGGGAAATGAAGTGGAGCCAGATTGTGTGAGGTGGGAGGGAAATGAAGTGGAGCCAGATTGTGTGAGGTGGGAGGGAAATGAAGTGGAGCCAGATTGTGAGGTGGAAGGAAATTGAGGTTTGTCTCAGAAGACCCTCACAAGGGAGAAGGTTAGATAGAGTTCTTAGTTTTAGAATGTTTATTGTCTAGATGTACATAGAGCTAAGCATTTCACTGAGGGTTATGGATGAAGAGCACCTATCTAAGGTGGTAGGTGGAGGCCAGTATAGAGCGTACAGTGGGTGACAGGTGGGCTCAAGTGGAGAAATGGGATGTAGGAATTACCAGTGGATAAGATTAGACCTTGAGACTGGGAGGCCAGTAAGTGGTGCGCGCTGTAAAAAAAAAAAAAAAAGTGGCCAAAGGGAAAGAAAAAAATATTTTGGAATGATGATAGACAAGGTATTTGCCCAAGTCACACTGGTGACGCCATGGACGGAGGAGGTCAGTGACCTCCTGCAACTGTAGGGTTCACTCCTTCAGTCTTCCTGCTCCTGAAAACGACTTAATCGTCTTTAACGATTTTAAAGTCTTTAACGGTTTTAACGACTTCAACGGTTTTAACGTCTTCAACCGTTTTAACTTTTTTTTTTTTAACTGTTTTCTTTACTCCATGATTTAGGTAACTGAAGGCTCCTTCCTGCCAACACCGCTCTTGTCAAGTGGAGTGATGTACTTAGTGCTTTTTTGTTAGGATAACATTTGTTTGTAATCATTAATTTGTCTTGATTCCATTTTTCGATGGATGATGTAATGTAATGAACCTCTTCTTCAAAGTCAAGTCCGAAGCCTTGGTCCTTATCCTCCTTCCTCAGATGTCTCCATATTACTCTTCTCTCTTCCTCGTTCTTATCCTTTCTCTCTCCATCCCCTTTACCTTTTTGTCTTTTCCCTCTCTTCTTCCTCCCGCTGTCCTGCCTTTCTCCTCTCCCTTCCTCTGTCCTGTCTTTCCCCCCTCATCTTCCCTGTGTCCTGCCCCTCCTTTGTATTTTTCTACCCCTCTCACTCCCTCTGTCCAGCTCCTCCACTATCCTTCTTTCTCTCTCTCTCTCTCTCTCTCTCTCTCTCTCTCTCTCTCTCTCTCTCTCTCTCTCTCTCTCTCTCTCTCTCTCTCTCTCTCTCTCTCTCCCCTAGACCTCACCTCTTTTTCTCCTCTCACCCAACCCTTGCGCCTTCCAAGACCACGCCCTTTCCTCTCACCCAACCCTGCTCCCCCCGAAGCCCTCACCCGTACACCACACCTATTTTTCCTCCTCTCACCCAACCCTTGCTCCTTCCAGAACCCTCACCCCTTTCCCGACTCCCCATCCACAGGAAGCATCAATATTCACACATCTCTTGTTGTCCACAAACTGTAGGAACTCCTCCGCCATGGCAGCAGACTACGAGTACCAGGATCCTCTGCCGCACCTCAATAGGTGAGGGGTCCTTGCGGCTGGGGCAGGGGACCCGTGGTACATCCCTCGTGGGTCCTGTGCCACATCCCTCGTGGGTCCTGTGCCACATCCCTCGTGGGTCCTGTGCACATCCCTCGTGGGTCCTGTGGCCACTTCCCTATGGATGTCTTGTGGCACATCCTACGGGTGTCCTGTGCCACATCCTACAGTTCCTGTGCCACACCCTACGGGTCCTGTGGCACATCACTCTTGGGTCCTGTGGCACAACATCCTACGGGTCCTCCTGCGTCCCTCCCTCCCTGAGAAGGAGAAGGCGTCCGCAACTGGCAGTGTGGTGACCCATGCATGGACCTGATTGATCCCTTGGTTATTTTGTTGACATTTCTCTCCCATCGTAACACAAAAGGCGTCGCCTAAGAATGGTTTTGAGACTACCAGTTTCCCCATTATTTATCATTTTAAGACTGCCAGTTCCTCATTATTTATCAATTAACACCAACGAGTGTCGACCAGGCCGTAAGAATGGCCTTGGAGATGATCGGAACTTGAGCTATGACTTCAAGTGTTTTTTTGAAATGCATCTTTTTTTTGTTGTTGTTATTATTTTTGTTTTCCCTCCGTTTTCTTCCTCAGTACAAGTCCATAAATGACATGGATTCTCCACTTTTCTCCTCCTCCCCCCCCCCCCCTCCCTCTCGTAACACACTGACGGTGGAGTCTCTCTCTCTCTCTCTCTCTCTCTCTCTCTCTCTCTCTCTCTCTCTCTCTCTCTCTCTCTCTCTCTCTCTCTCTCTCTCTCTATCTATCTATCTATCTATCTATCTCTCTCTCTCTCAACCAACCACCTCCACCACTACCCCCTTTCTTCTGCAGCACCAGCCTGAGATCTGGATGCTCAACGCCTGGCTCTTCGTCTGGAGAGGAGCTCAGAAAGGACCAGCTCCGCCCAGGCGTTGGTGTCTGTCCCCGGATGTAGTAACTTAGTGCACGGAAAACATCGTCTCTCGTACCGTGATTCTGTAACAGTGTCAGTAGTTCATTTCCTGTTTCACGTGGACCCTCTTCCCATTTTCTGCAGGCGATTCTTTCTGCCCGAGTTTTACATTTTCTGTAGCGTTCTGGCCGGTTCTTCTTCTTTCCATGTTTTTTCTCTCTTTTTTTTCAGTAGGGTTGTGGTTTCTCTCTCTCTCTCTCTCTCTCTCTCTCTCTCTCTCTCTCTCTCTCTCTCTCTCTCTCTCTCTCTCTCTCTCTCTCTCCTGTCGTTCAATAGACCATGGGAGTCCACAGCTTGAACCGGTTGTTTCCCCTCAGAATGGCTTGTTGTTTCCCCTCAGATTGGCTTCTTTACACCGTCTTGGGGTCAAGTCGGGGGACCGGCCATGACCCGTGACCGGAAAGGATGGAGCCGGGGAGGAGGGGGGGGGGGGGGGTCCTCTTTGACCCAGGTGGTGGCGGCGGCGGCGGGGGGACGAGGAGGGGGAAGGAACCCCATGTCTGGTCTTCCCCCCCCCCCCCTTCAGGTTCCCCTCACTTTTCTCCACACCCTCATTTCCTCAATTTCTGGGGGGGAGGGGTATGTCCTCACTCCTCTCTTTTTCTCTCTCTAGCGCTTTTTTGATCTGGTAACTCTTGTATTCTATTCTCTTCTCTTCTATTTTATTTTTTAATCTTCTTTTCTCCCGTTGTATATTATTGTCTGCTCACTGACGAGTTGTCACTGGAACGATCATAGAGAGAAATCTCTCTCTCTCTCTCTCTCTCTCTCTCTCTCTCTCCCTTCTGTATCAGCTGCTAGAGGGGATTTCCTTGAGTGGGATTTGACGTTTAAGTTTCATAGATCACTTGGGAGAACCTTTGGAATGAGGAAGGGAAACAGACATGCATCACTTTGTGGTAGTTATGCAAAATACCCGCCGTCATTCCATCACTGTTTCACTTTTTTACTGTTTCTCTCCGTCTATGTCTTCCTGTCCTCAGTGATATTTTAGACTATCGCTGAGGCTCAGTAAAAGCATCTGGACTTGATGAATCTCATGGAGGCTTTCATAGTGAACCTCTTCTGTGGATTCTTCTTTGATGACCTTAAGCTACCAGAACCTTTCTCATGGAGAGTCTTCGAGTCGAAGTGTGTCTTGGTGAAGACCTTTGGAATCTCTTTGGTTGAAGTATATGTGTGTCGAACCCGGTCTGTTGGATGTCTTTTTTTTTTCTTGTGTGGGACCTTCCATAGAGACCGTTCTAAAGGAGTTGATATTCCGAACTTTATGATTCTTCTATAGAATCCCTCAAATCGGGTCTCTAACTGATCCCTGAAACTCTGTCGGATTTAATACAGAACCTTTTTCCAATGGTCTTTGTCTTCAAACAGTAAGTGGAAAGGCCATTGGTAACCCCGACCCTGAATTCTTCTAGACTTTTCTTCTTGTAACAAAAGCAAGAATAACTTCAACAATAATTACACCTCTCCATTGTATTCCTGTTTGATTTTTTTTTCCCCTTTGGTTTTGGAGGTCTGGCCCGACCATCCCTTCCTTTATACCTTCTTTAATATCTTTAACGGTTTTAATGACTTCGACGGTTTTTTTTTCAAACGGTTATAATTGTTTTAACTTTTCTTCACTGCATGCGTTATTTTCCATACCAGGTGTTCGTTTTCTTTCCCTCCGTTATTGTTTAACTTTATATCTCGTTTTCCAACTTTTTGATGTGTGTTAGTAACGTCCAGCTGGAATGTTTTTTTTTTTTTTTTTGCAACAACGTTTTTCTGTTTAACAAACGTTTTCTTTTTTTAACGTGACAGCATTTCATTTTCTTCGTTGCTGTGCTTCATTGTCATTTTCTTTTTGATTTCGTACGTTTGTGTCTCATTAATCGTCTTCTGGAAATGCCAGCTTCCACTCCAACATCCACTTCCCGAATTTCCATAACTGTGTTTTTGTGCTGGATTTAACTGTTGTGTTTATATTGTGTCTTCCGGGTTTGGTTTGATTCCCTGTATGTTCTCAGGATCTTGTAACCCTCATTCTGACTCTCGTTACCTTCCTCCGGTAACGGGAAGTAACGTGACACTGGCTGGGAAAGTAACATATAACTGGATGGTCAGTGTACATTAATCCCCTTCCGTAACACGTGTCCAGGTGCGTGTCTGATACGACTTTCTTCCCTCTAATGTGTGGTGGCGTTGGAATTTTAAAACGTATGGCGTGGAATAATTTTTGATTGTGTGGCGTTGAAATTCTATCGTGTGGCGTTGATGTGTGTAATCTGCATCCATGATGTACTCTCGAGTGTTATATATATACATATATATATATGTATTCTCTTATATATAGTACAGATTTTATATTAATGTAGCATAATCCTCTACGTATTTTAACCTTATTACATATACTATATGTGTATGTTAATGTCCTTGTAACATTTGTACAATGTTTGGTAGTGTATGAATTGATGTATTCATGAGATGTGAAGGTATGTTTTTCCTTCATCAACTGCATTTTGGTATTAGAGGTATGTGGTATGTACCGTTGAACTGTTCATATCGTGTTTCAATGAGCATGTCAGATTGCGATTTCAGTTCGACGTGTGAGTATATTTTGAGTTTGAAGGTAGGATAGTGTGGGTGTGTGTGTGAGGCTACGCTGTTGTAAGCTCTTTATAACAAATTTCAGTCGAGGAGAAGGTAAGTACCTATAGTGTGATTTATTTTTTCTTTTGCATCAATATTATACATGTATTTGCATACGGAGGTACTGAAGTATAAAACCCATTTGTTATTATTTTTTACATTGATGGTTGGAGAATTTCATGTGGAGATTTCCACGTATGTGATTACTATTTGTGATTTTATGATAAATTATGTGTTATGGGTAAAGAGGTTTTTTTTTTTTTTTACATCCGTCTTACTTCCCTTCTTAACCTTGCATATGTACCATGTCTTTACTTATATATATAATATATATATATATATATATATATATATATATATATATATATATATATATATATATATGTGTGTGTGTGTGTGTGTGTGTGTGGCGGGGTCGCGGCGGGAATGGATGAAGGCAGCAAGTATGAATATGTACATGTTTGTATATGTATATGTCTGTGTATGCATACGTTGAAATGTATAGGTATGTATATGTGCGTGTGTGGTCGTTAATGTATAGACATGTGTATGTAAATGGGTTGGGCCATTCTTTCCTCTGCTTCCTTGCGCTACCTCGCTAACGCGGGAGACAGCGACTAAGTGTAATAGATAAATGAAATAAATAAATGAATATATATATATATATATATATATATATATATATATATATATATATATATATATATATATATATGTGTGTGTGTGTGTGTGTGTGTGTGTATACTGGAAAGGACCACAATTTTACGTGATCAAGTATATGCCGATAAGTCCACGGGGAAAATGTAACAGGATAAGTTCCCAAGTGCACTTTCGAGTAATAATCACATCGTCAGGGGAGACACAAGAGAGAAATATAACAGTCAGTTGATATACAACGAAGAGACGTAAGAGACGTAGCTAGGACGTCATTTTCTCCGTGGACTCACAGGAGAATATATATATATATATATATATATATATATATATATATATATATATATATATATATATATATATTCTGGTGAGAAGGGATTTTTTTTTCCCCTTTTTTCCCACTTTGTGTAAAAAATATTCTCTATCTCGGGTGTTACGGCCGTAACCCAACCCACTAACGTCAGTAATTTGGAAGGATTTTACTATCCTGGTGTCCCACCGACTCAACAGGGAAATTAAAAGAAGAAGAGAATTCTGATGACCAAAATTTGTGAAACAAAAGAAATTTATTTAACCTATAAAGAAGAATAGAAGTGGATATGGTAAATGGAAAAAAAAGAATAATTGGAAATTGATTTGAAGATATACCGTTATTTCTCTTATCAACATAACATCAAAGCTATTTATCTGTAAGGGACATGATGTTAGACGTGTCCATTGTCCAGCAGACGAAGAGCTTCTCTGCATTACAGTGATCTGTGGGCCATTTGTTATTTATCGGTTATTTATCTTGCACACTATTACTACCCGTGAGTCTGTCGGACCCAAACATCATACAAGAAAAAGAAGCAGTAGGAGCGCAGAGCAACGCACCCACCCTCGGTTACGTCTGAATAAGAACTGAAGGTAGAGGGACCTACGTGGTCTTTGCACGTATGGAAACCACGTAGAACAAATGAACTCCGAGAAGCGTTAGGTCGAACATACATAAGGATAGTGTTTACAGGGTTGAGAATGGAAGAGAAAGACATATATTTTTTTCCTTTTTCTCTGGATATTGCTTAGGTCATGATGTTCCTCGTGAGGTAAAGGGGTTCTGATGATGATATGAAATACATGGGAATGACAGGTGATAGAAAACTGGATGGTCTGTGACGGGTTTATCTACTAGAAGGCACTGATGATATCGTACATTCTTAAATTTTTTACATAGACTGAGAGAGGATAGTGAAGATGATGGTGTATGACTAGGTTATCTGCTGGAGGGCATTATTGGTGTCTTTCATTTCTGATTGATATAGATGAAGAGAGGATAGTAAAAATGGTCATCTGTGACCATGTTATCTACATATAGATGGAGACAGGATAGTTAAGATGGTCCATGACGAGGTTATCTGCTGGAGGGGAAGTTTGTAGTAATCCTAAACTCCTGATCTACATAGATGGATAGATGGTAATAAAGGTGGTCTAACTACATTCCTGAATTAGGTTGATGGAGACAAGATATCAAAGGTGATCTACGTACATACCTAAGTTACATAGATGGAAACGGGATGTTAAGGATGTTCTACCCACATTTCTAACCTACATAGATGGAGACGGGATATGAAAGATGGTCTCCCCACACTCCCAACCTACATAGATGGAGACAGGATAGTGAATTTGCGTCTACGACGAGGTTATCCACTCGAGGGCCAGTGCCTGTGTCTCACATTCCAAGTTTACACGGGTGGGGACAGACAGGATGGTTATGAAGAAGGATCGTGTGCTTGACATATTTTGCAGTGGTGCATGACTCTGGTGCAAGGAAAGCATCATGCAAGGAGTTGCCTCCTTATCTGCCAGGCAACGCAGAACCCACAACACGGCCGCGTCCAAGTCCCTCTCATCAAGACAGATCTCCCAGCTTCAGGGATCATCAGGGCGAGGGATGGGAGAAAGGGAGGATAAACAGGTGGAGAGGAAGAGAGGGAGAGAGAGAGAGAGAGAGAGAGAGAGAGAGAGAGAGAGAGAGAGAGAGAGAGACGTGAGATAAGAGACGGTATGAAAGAGTGAGGGAAGGGAGGGTGTGACTGAGGAGGCAGTACGTAAGAGGAGAAGAGGACTGAAAAAAGGGGGATGTTAAGATTTGGATAGAAAAAGGAGGGAAGAGGAAAAAAGGAGTCAAGGAGAATAATAATGAAGGACGAAAAAGAATTATGGAGGTTCTGGTGAAAGTTCAGAGGTGAGGAAGAAAAACTCTCTTGTTATGGAAACTAATGATGGAAGTCTGCCGAGCGGCCTTTGTCGTGTGTAGCCTCCCTCTGTGGCTGGGGCCCTTTCTGTGGAGGGGGCTGGGGGCCTTTGTTGTGTGTAGTCTCCCTCTGTGGCTAGGGCCCTTTCTGTGGGGGGGGGGGGGGGACTTTGTCTTGTGTAGTCTCCCTCTGTGGTTAGGGCCCTTTCTCGAGAGGCCTTTGTCGTGTCCAGTTCCTGTAGACTATCTATGGGCAGCGGCCTTTTATCTGGGCCTTTGGACGATAGCGCACTCTGGGCGTCACAGAAACACTAATCCAAAGAGTTGACGAGGATTTTCAACCGTACAGAGGTAAAACCATTCACGTTGGAGTGATGAAAGCGCTTCGCGTGATGACCCCGATGGCAATTGACAGAAGAGCAAACAGTTTACTGATTGGCAGTCGTTACTTGCGCGCGCAGACACACACACACACACACACACACACACACACACACACACACACACACACACATACATACATACATACATACGCACACACACACACGCACACAGGCGCGCGCGCGCGTACACGCACGAAATCAACCACGCGAGTCCCTTTCACACGCACGCACGAAATCAACCATACAAGTTCCTTTTAAACACACACACACACACACACACACACACACACACACACACACACACACACACACACACAGAATTAGCCACACAAGCCCCTTTTACACGCATACACAAAAATACACACGAAAAGCCAGCCACATAGATCCCCTTTCACACACACACACACACACACACACACACACACACACACACACACACATACACGCAGAGAAAATGGATTTCACCACTTTGGGAATACATACATTTACGCACGTAACCCCATTAGCAAAGAGCTACACTTGAATATAAAAAGCTCCAGCATAGCCGGCTGGCGCAGCACGTCAAGAAGAGGGAGTTTTATATTTAGTTTGAATAACTTTATTTTCTATATATACGCGGGCGAAGGATTTTCGTGAGGCTCGGCGTGGGTGTAGGGTACATGGCCAGGGCGGGGTAGGTGGTGGCAGGGAAAGAGCATTGCAAGGGGGGGTACCACGGTACGCGGGAGGTAGATAGGTCGTGGTATACGCAGTACCTGAGAGGGTTGGTACGCGGGTACTGTGTGTGGAGCGAGGTACCGCCACGGAAGGAGGTACCCGACTCCCTCGGGGGCAGTAAGGTCAGGGGTGAAGTGCGACCCACCCTCTCTCCTCCTCCTCCTCCCTTTCCCTTTCCCTTAGGGAGGGAGTGACCCATCTTCTGTGTGACCTACCCGTTTAAGGTCATCATTTAATCCCTCTCTCTTTCCGCTCTCTCTCTCTCTCTCTCTCTCTCTCTCTCTCTCTCTCTCTCTCTCTCTCTCTCTCTCTCTCTCTGAGATGTCAGAGGCTGTCAGGTTCCTCTCCCTTGCCTGCGTTGCTGTGTTTTACATTCTGGCTCATGTGTAGGCTGCTGGCATCCACTCTCTCTCTCTCTCTCTCTCTCTCTCTCTCTCTCTCTCTCTCTCTCTCTCTCTCTCTCTCTCTCTCTCTCTCGAAGACGCCAGCGCTTCCTGAAGGCGCCCCCAGGACTCGTTGGGTCACCCAGCCACCCAGCACGCCCCGTGGGGAAGAGCCCTCCCAGCGCGGGTATGCTCCCGGCGGAGGAGGATACGTGTGAATGAGCCCCTTCATGGACGGAACGTCGGTCGGCATCATCGACGCATAGGGGCGGGGGTGTGTGGTGGTCGTGGGCGGGGGGCGACGTAGGCTGGATGGTCGCGGGTTCGATCACAGGGTGAGGGGGAAGGTCGGGAGGGGAAACGAGGGGCAGAGAAACACACAAATACTTTTTTTTTTTGTTTGAAAAAAGAAAGTGAATATGGAAGCGACAGAAGTGAAAAGTTGGGTCGTAGGAGTGAGGTGGGTGGGTAGGTTCTAGGGAGGGGTGTGAGGTGGGCTGGTGGGTTCTGGGGAGGGTGAAGTGGGCTGTTGGGTTTTGGGGAGGTGAGGAGGGTTCTGTGGGGAGAGGGAAGAAGGGTTCAGTGGAGAGTGGGAGGGAGGGAAGGAGGGTTCTGTGGGGTGTGGGGAGAGGGAAGAGGGGTTCAGTGGAGAGTGGGAGGGAGGGAAGGAGAGTTCTGTGGGGTGTGGGGAAAGGAAAGAGGGGTACTGTGGGGAGAGGGAAGGGGGGTTCTGTGGGGAGGGAAGGAGGGTTCTGTGGGGAGAGGGAAGGAGCTCGTCACTCCCCAAGCTGCACTGATTGACATTCGTTTACCAGAGTTCTATCAGTGTGTCGCGCACACATCTTCGCGTGCACCTCTCCCCACCTCCTCACGCACGCATAGGCGGCCCTGCACATACACACACACACACACACACACACACACACACACACACACACATACACACACACACACAGCCTGGCTCGCCTGGCCCAACGTACACAAACTTCTGCGTCGATAGACATTCCCTGGGAGGACCTGCCGCTGACCCGAAGTGACTACGAAATGAGATAGAAGATCCGGACATGATGCAGCTCCCACCTCCCTCAACCACCTCTCGTCTAGCCCTATCACCTCAACCACCTCTCGTCTAGCTTCCATCCCTCAACCGCATCTCGTCTAGCCCCACCTCCCTCAACCACCTCTCGTCTAGCCCCATCCCTCAATCACCTCTCGTCTAGCCCCATCCCTCAACCACTTCTTATCTAGCAGCCACCTCTCATCTAGCCCCATCCCTCATCCAATGTCATGTAGCCCCTCCTTACTCAAGGCCATCTCATGTAGCCCCCCCCCCCCTCAAGCACCTCTCATCCAGCCCTCTCCCATAACGCTCTTCCTCTCCTTTCACCTAACTTCCTCCTCCTCCTCCTCTTCCTCCTCCTCCTTAATCATGGACAATGAAGACGTCATTTGCTCATTATTTCTTATCTGTGTGCGAGCGCCTCCCCCACGCTTGGACCTGCTCCCTGCCGCAAGCAATGGGTCCTCCCGCCCGCAGGGAAATGGACCACGTATAATTAACGTACGTCATCCTTGTCGTAAACATGGGACGTTTGAAGTAAGGATTCTCAGTGTGGCACACACTGCGTGCTGGACCAGGCTTGAAAACGAAGTGGAGGGGACCGAGTCCACGATATATATATATATATATATATATATATATATATATATATATATATATATATATATATATATATATATATATATATATGTATGTATGTGTGTGTGTGAGTAATTACATGCTTGTACTGTACGGGGAGGGAGTTTTACACTCGTGGGGGCCTCCATGTCTTTTGAACACTCTCCTCCACCACACAACCTCTTGATATGTATGTATGTGTGTGTGTGTGTGTGTGAGAGAGAGAGAGAGAGAGAGAGAGAGAGAGAGAGAGAGAGAGAGAGAGAGAGAGAGAGAGAGAGAGAGAGAGAGATTGATAGAAATATGCGTTTTGAATTAACGAGAAATCCTGCGAGAGGCGCCGCTCGCCCTGCCATCTGCCGGCCCGCTCCTCAACCCCTTCCACTACCAAGTCACCTCCCTCCTCCCTCCTCCCTCTCCTCGGGGTCTTGTGCATTCTACCCTGGCTATTATGAACGCCCCTGTTAACCACCTACCCCACAGGCCACGCAGCCGCTGAGCCAAGGCATGGCACGCGACAGCCACTCAACCTCCAGGTGATGGGCGTCGTAAAACTGTGCATCTCCGTCGGTGGCGTGTGGCGTGGGGGAGTGCATAGCGGGAGGCGGAGGAATGGAATGCATAAGTGAGGGGCTGGTGCATTCACAGGGGATGGTTTGAAGAACCACCGCCACACCACCACTACCCACCACATCACCACCACTACCCCTACATCACCACTTCTCCCCACCCTATCACTACCACCACCACCCTTCACACCATCACCACTTCCTCCCATCACATCACCACTACCTCCCACCACATCATCACCACTACCTCCCACCACATCATCACCACTACGTCCCACCACATCACCACCACTACCTCCCACCACATCACCACCACTACCTCCCACCACATCACCACCACTACCTCCCACCACATCATCACCACTACGTCCCACCACATCACCACCACTACCTCCCACCACATCACCACCACTACCCACCACCACATTACCACCACTTACCACCATTACCCACCACATCACCACCACCACTACCCACCACATCACCACCACAACGCACCACTACAACCACTACCCACCACTACAACCACTAACCCACCACTACAACCACTAACCACCACATCATCACCACTACCCACCACATATCACCACTACCTCCCACCCCAGTGCCCTGCTTCGAGTCTCGTACGCACGTACACACACACACACACACACACACACACACACACACACACACACACACACACACACACACACAAGACGGTGGTGGAAATGCTCACGTATATTGATGGCGTGGTCTTTGACCTGATCTCCTGATCTGCTCTCGCCATGGGGTCAGGTCACACACAGGTTACACGCCCGTCATGCCCCCAGGGCGGCCGTATACCGTCGAGGTTCAGAGGGATTAACCAGCCAAGTCAAACCCACAACCCACCTGTGGTGTGTGTGTGTGTGTGTGTGTGTGTGTGTGTGTGTGTGTGTGTGTGTGTGTGTGTGTGTGTGTGTGTTACATAGATTCTATCCTGATTCTGTTTGGCAAAGAAAATGAGATTCCGTGGATGTTTATTTTCTCTTTTTCTCCCCCAGGATCTGTTTTGTTAGGAATGTGTTTATGTCTATTTTTTTTTTTTTTTTTCTTAAGAGAGATTGATGGAAGATCTCCCATTATCCATACGGGCGGGGAGATGGTTGCTGGGGCGTGAAGGTCAGCATGTTGGGGGTGTTGCGTCAGTGGGGGGAGGTTAACCTGAGAGAGAGAGAGAGAGAGAGGGAGAGAGAGAGAGAGAGAGAGAGAGAGAGAGAGAGAGAGAGAGAGAGAGAGAGAGAGAAGGTTGGGGAAGAGGACTGGTACTGTTATGTAATGGGAGGAGGAGATGGGGAAGGGGGAATGGGGGGGGGGGGAGAATGGAGATGGTGGGGGGAAGGGGAAGGATACGGGACGTGGGGAGGTATATGGGTGAGGGACGGGGAGGATAATGGGGGAGATGCGTTGACGCATCCGGCTGCACAGGGACGGTAAACACCCCCCCATCACCCCAGGTGCCACCAGTCACCCCACCTCCCCATGGAACGTGCCCCAGCCTCACTCCTCACTCAAACTCCTCCCCTCTCCTCTCCTCCCCTCTCCTTCCTGCATTTCCCGCATCAATATTCTCCCCACCCCTACACCAGCAATCTCCCCACCGCCGCACCGACAGCCTCTCCTCCACCTCTACACCAACAGCCTCCCCATATTCCCACTTCACTCCCCACAATCCCTCATCCCAAACCCAACGACTCTTCCCCTCCCCCTTCCCTCTTCCCACGATTTCCCTCTCCCCATCACCCCGATCTTTTTTCCCCTCCTCTCCCGCCCAAGCACGATACCCATCACCCCCTCCCCTTTCCTCTCCTATCCTCCAACCCCTCTCCTCCCACCCCAGTCCACCCCAACCCACCCCAGCCTACCGTAGCGCACCTCCCCTCCCTCCCTCCCTCCCTCCCTCCCTCCTCCCTCCCTCCCTCCCTCCAACGGTCTCCGCCAACCGTCGTCTGAGGGTAGTGACTGGGGGGGGCGCGGCGCGACCTCCCCCTCGCCAACACTCTTGCCTCGTCCACAGCGT
>NC_092232.1:8536314-8541314 GCF_036320965.1 Panulirus ornatus
GCGTACCCTGCGGAACAGCAATGGCTCTACGAGCGTACCCTGCGGAACAGCACTGGCTCTACGAGCGTACCCTGCGGAACAGCAGTGGCTCTACGAGTGTACCCTGCGCAACAGCTGTGGCTCTACGAGTGTACCCTGCGCAACAGCAGTGGCTCTACGAGTGTACCCTGCGCAACAGCATTAGTTTCGAAAAATGTTCGTCAGACGTGCGTCATTCGTATCCCATCTTCTACGATAATTCTTCAGCCACTGAAGTAGACTTGACTCATTATTTCTGACTGAGGGAGGGTCCAGCTTTTCTATGAGTTACGGGAAAGGTTTTTTTTTTTTTTTGCACTCGCGTTGCCCCCTTCTCTTATTTAGCCTTGTGCATATATATATATGTGCCACGTCTTTGCTCCTCGCTATGTGTGTGTTGTATGTGTGTGTGTGTGTGTGTGTGTGTGTGTGTGTGTGTGTGTGTGTGTGTGGATCCTGGCAAGAGAGTAATGAGACCTCTGAGTCTTATTGATTAATGGCTTATAATTCAGGCTGTGTGTGTTTACTGCCATTGCCCGCCAGACGTCTCTCGCTCATCATGGTGGTGATGATCCTCTCTCTCTCTCTCTCTCTCTCTCTCTCTCTCTCTCTCTCTCTCTCTCTCTCTCTCTCTCTCTCTCTCCCCCAGGCAATTTGATAAATTTACGAACTGGTAGCGTGTGTATGTGTGTGTGTGTGTGTTGTGTGTGTGGAACGTCTTCATGTAAATCGCTATGAGTTTGTTTTTTTTGATTAGTTCTTGGGTTAGTGATGAGCGGGAGACCCTTAATTGAAGGCATCAAGCAGTTATGACGATGATCAAAGGCGGAGAACCAACCTCACGAGCAGTGAAGGGGTATGAAAGTAGTTACCCCCAGAGACCTGAGGGGTCTTAGTCAGGAGAAAACATCTGTCCGAGTTCTGATTGGTTGGAGTGGTGTCATCCGCGTCGTGATTGGCCAATCGATCACGGTTGTGCCGAGTTTGAAAACAACGCAAGAAGTGTTGTGGTGTGTGTGATGATGGGTGGCGGTGGTTGTGAGAGTGGTCTGGTGGTCTGTTGTACTCGCTGGTGATCATCCAGCAGGGTTGGGGTGGATGAGGCGGGATGTGGGGGAGGTCTGTTACACTCACTGTTGTTCATCCAGCAGGGTTGGGGTGGATGAGGCGGGGTGAGGGGGATGTCTGTTACACTCGCTGGTGATCATCCAGCAGGGTTGGGGTGGATGAGGCGGGATGTGGGGGAGGTCTCTTGTACTCGCTGGTGATCATCCAGCAGGGTTGGGGTGGATGAGGCGGGGTGTGGGGGAGGTCTGTTACACTCACTGTTGTTCATCCAGCAGGGTTGGGGTGGATGAGGCGGGGTGTGGGGGAGGTCTGTTACACTCACTGTTGTTCATCCAGCTGGGTTGGGGTGGATGAGGTGAGAGGGGAAGGAGGGTGGTGTGTTGTACTCACTATTGTTCATCCAGCAGGGTTGGGGTGGATGAGGTGAGAGGGGAAGGAGGGTGGTGTGTTGTACTCACTATTGTTCATCCAGCAGGGTTTAGATGGATGAGGTGAGAGGGGAAGGAGGGTGGTGTGTTGTACTCACTATTGTTCATCCAGCAGGGTTGGGGTGGATGAGGTGAGAGGGGAAGGAGGGTGGTGTGTTGTACTCACTATTGTTCATCCAGCAGGGTTGGGGTGGATGAGGTGAGAGGGGAAGGAGGGTGGTGTGTTGTACTCACTATTGTTCATCCAGCAGGGTTGGGGTGGATGAGGCGGGATGTGGGGGAGGTCTGTTACACTCACTGTTGTTCATCCAGCAGGGTTGGGGTGGATGAGGCGGGATGTGGGGGAGGTCTGTTACACTCACTGTGTTCATCCAGCAGGGTTGGGGTGGATGAGGTGAGAGGGGAAGGAGGGTGGTGTGTTGTACTCACTATTGTTCATCCAGCAGGGTTGGGGTGGATGAGGCGGGATGTGGGGAGGTCTGTTACACTCACTGTTGTTCATCCAGCAGGGTTGGGGTGGATGAGGCGGGATGTGGGGAGGTCTGTTACACTCACTGTGTTCATCCAGCAGGGTTGGGGTGGATGAGGTGAGAGGGGAAGGAGGGTGGTGTGTTGTACTCACTATTGTTCATCCAGCAGGGTTGGGGTGGATGAGGTGAGAGGGGAAGGAGGGTGGTGTGTTGTACTCACTATTGTTCATCCAGCAGGGTTGGGGTGGATGAGGTGAGAGGGGAAGGAGGGTGGTGTGTTGTACTCACTATTGTTCATCCAGCAGGGTTGGGGTGGATGAGGTGAGAGGGGAAGGAGGGTGGTGTGTTGTACTCACTATTGTTCATCCAGCAGGGTTGGGGTGGATGAGGCGGGAGGGGAAGGAGGGTGGTGTGTTGTACTCACTATTGTTCATCCAGCAGGGTTGGGGTGGATGAGGTGAGAGGGGAAGGAGGGTGGTGTGTTGTACTCACTATTGTTCATCCAGCAGGGTTGGGGTGGATGAGGTGAGAGGGGAAGGAGGGTGGTGTGTTGTACTCACTATTGTTCATCCAGCAGGGTTGGGGTGGATGAGGTGAGAGGGGAAGGAGGGTGGTGTGTTGTACTCACTATTGTTCATCCAGCAGGGTTGGGGTGGATGAGGTGAGAGGGGAAGGAGGGTGGTGTGTTGTACTCACTATTGTTCATCCAGCAGGGTTGGGGTGGATGAGGTGAGAGGGGAAGGAGGGTGGTGTGTTGTACTCACTATTGTTCATCCAGCAGGGTTGGGGTGGATGAGGCGGGAGGGGAAGGAGGGTGGTGTGTTGTACTCACTATTGTTCATCCAGCAGGGTTGGGGTGGATGAGGTGAGAGGGGAAGGAGGGTGGTGTGTTGTACTCACTATTGTTCATCCAGCAGGGTTGGGGTGGATGAGGTGAGAGGGGAAGGAGGGTGGTGTGTTGTACTCACTATTGTTCATCCAGCAGGGTTGGGGTGGATGAGGTGAGAGGGGAAGGAGGGTGGTGTGTTGTACTCACTATTGTTCATCCAGCAGGGTTGGGGTGGATGAGGTGAGAGGGGAAGGAGGGTGGTGTGTTGTACTCACTATTGTTCATCCAGCAGGGTTGGGGTGGATGAGGTGAGAGGGGAAGGAGGGTGGTGTGTTGTACTCACTATTGTTCATCCAGCAGGGTTGGGGTGGATGAGGTGAGAGGGGAAGGAGGGTGGTGTGTTGTACTCACTATTGTTCATCCAGCAGGGTTGGGGTGGATGAGGTGAGAGGGGAAGGAGGGTGGTGTGTTGTACTCACTATTGTTCATCCAGCAGGGTTGGGGTGGATGAGGTGAGAGGGGAAGGAGGGTGGTGTGTTGTACTCACTATTGTTCATCCAGCAGGGTTGGGGTGGATGAGGTGAGAGGGGAAGGAGGGTGGTGTGTTGTACTCACTATTGTTCATCCAGCAGGGTTGGGGTGGATGAGGTGAGAGGGGAAGGAGGGTGGTGTGTTGTACTCACTATTGTTCATCCAGCAGGGTTGGGGTGGATGAGGCGGGATGTGGGGAGGTCTGTTACACTCACTGTGTTCATCCAGCAGGGTTGGGGTGGATGAGGTGAGAGGGGAAGGAGGGTGGTGTGTTGTACTCACTATTGTTCATCCAGCAGGGTTGGGGTGGATGAGGTGAGAGGGGAAGGAGGGTGGTGTGTTGTACTCACTATTGTTCATCCAGCAGGGTTGGGGTGGATGAGGTGAGAGGGGAAGGAGGGTGGTGTGTTGTACTCACTATTGTTCATCCAGCAGGGTTGGGGTGGATGAGGTGAGAGGGGAAGGAGGGTGGTGTGTTGTACTCACTATTGTTCATCCAGCAGGGTTGGGGTGGATGAGGTGAGAGGGGAAGGAGGGTGGTGTGTTGTACTCACTATTGTTCATCCAGCAGGGTTGGGGTGGATGAGGTGAGAGGGGAAGGAGGGTGGTGTGTTGTACTCACTATTGTTCATCCAGCAGGGTTGGGGTGGATGAGGTGAGAGGGGAAGGAGGGTGGTGTGTTGTACTCACTATTGTTCATCCAGCAGGGTTGGGGTGGATGAGGTGAGAGGGGAAGGAGGGTGGTGTGTTGTACTCACTATTGTTCATCCAGCAGGGTTGGGGTGGATGAGGTGAGATGTGGGGAGGTCTGTTACACTCACTGTTGTTCATCCAGCAGGGTTGGGGTGGATGAGGCGGGATGTGGGGAGGTCTCTTGTACTCGCTGGTGATCATCCAGCAGGGTTGGGGTGGATGAGGCGGGATGTGGGGAGGTCTCTTGTACTCGCTGGTGATCATCCAGCAGGGTTGGGGTGGATGAGGTGAGAGGGGAAGGAGGGTGGTGTGTTGTACTCACTATTGTTCATCCAGCAGGGTTGGGGTGGATGAGGCGGGATGTGGGGAGGTCTGTTACACTCACTGTTGTTCATCCAGCAGGGTTGGGGTGGATGAGGCGGGATGTGGGGAGGTCTGTTACACTCACTGTTGTTCATCCAGCAGGGTTGGGGTGGATGAGGTGAGAGGGGAAGGAGGGTGGTGTGTTGTACTCACTATTGTTCATCCAGCAGGGTTGGGGTGGATGAGGTGAGAGGGGAAGGAGGGTGGTGTGTTGTACTCACTATTGTTCATCCAGCAGGGTTGGGGTGGATGAGGTGAGAGGGGAAGGAGGGTGGTGTGTTGTACTCACTATTGTTCATCCAGCAGGGTTGGGGTGGATGAGGTGAGAGGGGAAGGAGGGTGGTGTGTTGTACTCACTATTGTTCATCCAGCAGGGTTGGGGTGGATGAGGTGAGAGGGGAAGGAGGGTGGTGTGTTGTACTCACTATTGTTCATCCAGCAGGGTTGGGGTGGATGAGGCGGGATGTGGGGAGGTCTGTTACACTCACTGTGTTCATCCAGCAGGGTTGGGGTGGATGAGGTGAGAGGGGAAGGAGGGTGGTGTGTTGTACTCACTATTGTTCATCCAGCAGGGTTGGGGTGGATGAGGTGAGAGGGGAA
>NC_092232.1:8546314-8548814 GCF_036320965.1 Panulirus ornatus
CCTCTGTCCGTCACTCACCCCCCAGCGCCTCCTAGCTGACAGGGGGGGGGGGAGCCCTCAGCAAACACCCCCCCCCCTCCCTCCCCCCACACCCCACCCCTCCCCCCACACCCCACCTCACCCCACACCCCAAGAAGATGATGATTTATCAGCATTAATTATATGCGATGTGGGGGTGTGGGGGTGGGGGTTGGTGGGGTGAGGGGAAAGGGTTAGGAGGGTGGGGGTTGGTGATGTGGGGGAGGGAGGGAGGGAGGTGTGGATGATGGTGTGGGGGTGAGAGAGAGAGAGAGTGTGGGGGTTGGTGATGTGGGGGAGGGAGGGAGGGAGGTGTGGATGATGGTGTGGGGGTGAGAGAGAGAGAGAGTGTGGGGAGTTTAAGAGTGATTATCCTTTTACCCAGGTCGGGCTGTGGGGGTGTGGGTGCTGTATTGATCTCAGCCGACACCACCACCACCATTGCTGGAGGGCCTAATCTGCCCTCGCTCCCTCACTCACTCCCTCACTCACTCACTCCCCCTCCTCAACCCCTCATTGAGTGCCCTCCCCTCATACTCGAGGTTAGCTGTGGTTTCCAACAACCAAACCCCCTCTCTCCCCTCCCTCCCCCACACTCACTCTCTCTCTCTCTCTCTCTCTCTCTCTCTCTCTCTCTCTCTCTCTCTCTCTCTCTCTCTCTCTCTCTCGTGGTCACGAGGCGTGTGAGATGGGTAAGGCAAAATGGGACAGAGAATGGTCTGTGGGGAAGGACAGAAGAGGAAGGGGAAGGGAAGGGAAGGTCTTGTGGGAAAGGAAAGATGGTGATGGTGATGATGATGTAAGAGCGAAAGAAAATGAAACGATCTCGAAAATTGAGAAAGGTCAGTCGAATATTGTTTTAGTCATTGTTATAGTTAATGTTGTAGTTATTGTTGTAGTTAATGTTGAAGGTATTATTGTAGTTATTGTTGTAGTTAATGTGGCTATTTTAAGGGTTCTTGTGTTTAGGTGTTCCTAAAGTATTGGGATGAGGCAGTGGGAGCCAGAGGAGGAGGAGGAGAAGAAGAGAGGAGGAGGAAGAGGAGAGGAGGAGGAGGAAGAGGAGAGGAGGAAGAGAAGAGGAGAGGAGAGGAGGAGGGAGGGAGAGAGAAGAGGAGGAGAAGAGGAGAGGAGAGGAGGAGGGAGGGAGAGAGAGGAGGAAGAGGAAGGAGGGAGAAGAGATGGAAGGAGGCAGAGGGTAGGAGGAGGAGGAGGAGGAGGAGGGATAGTAGGAGGAGAAGGGAGAGGAGAGAGGAGAGTCGCCGACTGGAAATGAATGGGTCGGGGTCGCGCTGGCCACACGTAACGTCGGGCCAGTACCGTCTGTACCCCAGACAGTCTGGCTAGACTTTCTATACTTCACTGGCTGTAGTTTTCTATACTTCACTGGCTGTAGTTTTCTATACTTCACTGGCTGTAGTTTTCTCTACTTCACTGGCTATAGTTCTATACTTCACTGGCTGTAGTTTTCTATATTTCACTAGCTATAGTTTTCTATACTTCACTGGCTGTAGTTTTCTGTATTGCACTGGCTATAGTTTTCTATATTTCACTGGCTATAGTTTTCTATATTTCACTGGCTATAGTTTTCTTTACTTCACTGGCTATAGTTTTCTATACTTCACTGGCTATAGTTTTCTATATTTCACTAGCTATAGTTTTCTCAATTTCCGTTTTCTTCTTCGGTAGGATAACTCAAAAGAATATTGACTTATGTAAATTTACGTCAAGGTTCGATACCTTTTCTTAAGAGCTGTTTTTATCTTTGAAAAGATGATAAATGGTTGGGATATATATATATATATATATATATATATATATATATATATATATATATATATATATATATATATATATATATATATATATTTCCAAAAGAAGGAAACAGAGGGGGCCAGGTGAGGATATTCCAAAAAAGGCCCAGTCCTCTGTTCTTAACGCTACCTCGCTAGCGCGGGAAATGGCGAATAGTGTAAAAGAAGAAATATATATATATATATATATATATATATATATATATATATATATATATATATATATATATATATATATATATGTTTTGGACAATCACATGTTTACCAAATGGCGTCCTAGCTTCGTCTCTTCGATGTATATCAACTGACTCTTATATTCCTCTCTTGTGTCTCCCCTGATGATGTGATTATTACACGAAAGTGCACTTGGGAACTTTTCGTGTTTCATTTTCCCCGTGGACTCATAGGAATATATATATATATATATATATATATATATATATATATATATATATATATATATATATATATATATATATATATATATATATTGTTTTGTTGTATGTCTTTGTTAATAACTCAAACGCTGTATTAACGAGAGGATAAGAATTATAATGAGAATTTTTCATTGCATAATTTGCCCTGCGTTAGTTGTGGAGTGTGTGTGTGTGTGTGTGTGTGTGTGTGTGTGTGTGTGTGTGTGGTGGAGGCAGATAGATAGAGTCGTT
>NC_092232.1:8553814-8561314 GCF_036320965.1 Panulirus ornatus
ACAAACGCTGCCACCCACCAGCCTAGCTGGCTGGCTAGGTGTCTGCATAGCTAGCTGGATTGGCTAGATAGCTGCCTGGCTAGCTAGTTGGCTAGTTAGCCGTCTGGCTAGCTACATAGCTAAGTAGTTGGCTAGTTAGCTGCCTGGCTAGCTACATGGCTAGCCAGTTGGCTGGTTAGCTGCCTCGCTAGCTACATGGCTAGTTAGTTGGCTAGTTAGCTGCCTGGCTAGCTACATAGCTAGGTAGTTGGCTAGTTAGCTGCCTTGCTAGCTACATAGCTAGGTAGTTGGCTGGTTAGCTGCCTCGCTAGCTACATGGCTAGCTAGTTGGCTAGTTAGCTGCCTGGCTAGCTACATGGTTAGCTAGTTGGCTAGTTAGCTGCCTGGCTAGTTACATGGCTAGCTAGTTGGCTAAGTAGCTGCCTGGCTAGCTACATGGCTAGTTAGTTGACTGGTTAGCTGCCTGGTTAGCTACATGGCTGGGTAGGTGGCTAGCTAGCTGGCTGGCTGGCTACATGGCTAGCTAGTTGGCTAGTTAGCTGCCTGGCTAGCTAGTTGGCTAAGTAGCCCGCCTGGCTAGCTGCCCTCCTGGCTAGCTAGCTGGCTAGTTAAGCGCCTGGCTAGCTACATGGCTAGGTAGGTGGCTAGCTAGCTGGCTGGCTGGCTCGCCCTGAAAGTTTTGCAAACTTCTTGTGTAAAAACTTAAAACTTCTTTGATCTCGACGTTTCGACCCTTAAGCACGACGGTACGACCCTTGAGCACGACGGTATGACCTTTAAGCACAACGGTACGACCCTTATGTATGACGGTACGACCCTTATGCTAGCCTGGTCTTTGACCTGACCCATGTAAGGGTCAGTTCAAAGGCCAGGCCGTCATACCCGAAGATCATATCGCACAGTCGTACGTTAAGGGTCGTACCGTCTTGCTGAAGGGTCGTACCGTCGTGCTCAAGGATCGTAACGTCGTGCTCAAGGGTCGTACCGTCTTGCTGAAGGGTCGTACCGTCGTGCTCAAGGGTCGTATGGTAATGCTTAAAGGCATAACGAAGAATCACCGCTCAGGTTAGCGGGATGAGGCGAAAAATGAAAATGTATAGCGCTTTAGATTTAAAAGCGCTAAACAGGCAGATGTTACGTATGTGACATGGACAAACCTGTTATTTATGTAACATGGACAAACGTGTTATATATATATATATATATATATATATATATATATATATATATATATATATATATATATATATATATTCCTTCCTTTTTTTTTCCTTCAAACTATTCGCCATTTCCCGCGTTAGCGAGGTAGCGTTAAGAACAGAGGACTGGGCCTTGGAGGGAATATCCTCACCTGGCCCCCTTCTCTGTTCCTTGTTTTGGGAAAAAAAAAAAAAAAAAAAAAAAAAAAAAAACGAGAGGGGAAGATTTCCAGCCCCCCGCTCCCTCCCCTTTTAGTCGCCTTCTACGACACGCAGGGAATACGTGGGAAGTATTCTTTCTCCCCTATCCCCAGGGATATATATATATATATATATATATATATATATATATATATATATATATATATATATATATATATATATATATAATGACAGAGAGAAAAAATAGGTTCCACATATAACATGGACAGACGTGTTACATATGTGACCTGGACAAACATATGCTACATATGTGAATTTTGTATGTAGTTGGTGGAGGAAGGACTTTATTCTAAGCTGCTTTATTTCCAAACTGCTAAGCTGAAATTAAGCTGAACTTTGACTAACACTAGTTCACCTCCGTCACTAAATTCATAAGAAATACCAATGTCGACTGAATTAAGCTTAGGGAAAAAAAACCACCCACGTCAGCTTTAAGCTTAGGACTGATACAAGCTTTAAGCTTACCCAAAACAGGAATGGAAGAGGGTAGGCTCATGAGAAGGTTAAGCTTGGACTAAAGCGTTAATGGAACCTCTGCTTAATGCTGTTAAACACACAGCTAAGCTGATGATGTAGTTGCTTTGATCTTGTTATAACTGGAAGATAATGAGGGAGCAGATGTTTCCCTCATGAATAATGAGTCTGGTAACCTCATAATTAGTCCGTGTGCTAGTGAGGAGTCTTAACTATGGTTATAACTCGTTAACTATGGCCTAACGACCGTTTGGTTCAATAGGGTTTGATCGTTAGACCACACAGAAGGCGCCTGCATCCAACGATACCCTTCTATATACATTTCCTCCATCTCATTGTAATTATTTTTTGATATTCCTGAATACATTTATATATATATATATATATATATATATATATATATATATATATATATATATATATATATATATATATATTTCTATGAGTCCACGGGGAAAATGAAACACGAAAAATTCCCAAGTGCACTTTCGTGTAATAATCACATCATCAGGGGAGACACAAGAGAGAAATATAACATTTGTTGGTTGTGAGGTGTAGAATTTATATAGCGATTTAGAGGAGGCGTAATTGAGGTGATGTGTATATAAAGACGTATAAATGAGAAGAAAAGGAGTTTATATAGAAAGGGAGGTGTTTACAGAGGATTATAGATGAGGAGAAAGGCGATTTATATAGATGAAGAGATGTATATTGAAGAGGAGGTGTTTATAAAGGCGTGTAGATGAATAGAAAGGAGATTTTATAGAAGAGATGTATATAGAGGCTAGTAGACTGGGACAAAAGTGATGACTGTAAAGGAGGAGGTGTATATAAAGAAGTATAGATGAAGAGAGAGATATTTATGGAAGGATGAATGTATATAGAGGTACATAGATGAAGAGTTGTAAATATAAGGGAGTATGTATATAGAGGTGTATAGATGAGGAGACAGATGTATATAGAAGAGAAATTTTTGATAGAAGTGTATAGATAGAGAAATGTATATAAAGATGTTTAGATGAAGATATGTAGAGAAGGGGGAATGTATACAGAGATATTTGAATAGAGAGATGTATATAAAGGTGTATAGATGAGGAGAGAGATGTTTATAGAAGGGGGATGTATATAGAAGTGTATAGATGAAGAGATGTGTATGTAGGAGGAATGTATATAGATGAAGAGAGATGTATATAGAAGGAGGGAATGTATATAGAGGTGTATAGATGTGGGGAGGAGGCAAACGTCAGGGAATTCTATATGTGGTCTGGAGTGGCTGCCAGAAGACCCGTAATGGGTGCTTCCTCATTACCACCCCCTGCCAACACCCCCTACCACCACCACCACCACCACCAGACCCCCTGCCAACACCCCCTACCATCACCACCACCACCACCACCAGACCCCCCTGCCAACACCCCTACCACCACCACCACCACCACGGCCACCACCAGACCCCCTGCCAACACCCTTACCACCACCACGGCCACCACCAGACCCCCTGCCAACACCCCTACCCACCACCACGCCACCACCAGACCCCTGCCAACACCCCTACCATCACCACCACCACCACCACGGCCACCACCAGACCCCTGCCAACACCCTTACCACCACCAACGGCCACCACCAGAACCCCCTGCCAACACCCTCTACCCACCACCACCACACCACGGCCAACCACCAGACCCCCTGCCAACACCCCTACCACCACCACGGCCACCACCAAGACCCCCTGCCAAACCCCCTACCATCCCACCACCACCACCACGGCCACCACCAGACCCCCTGCCAACACCCCTACCACCACCACACGGCCACCACCAACCCCCTGCCAACACCCTTACCACCACCACCACCACCACGGCCACCACCAGACCCCCTGCCAACACCCCTACCACCACCACGGCCACCACCAGACCCCCTGCCAACACCCCTACCACCACCACGGCCACCACCAGACCCCCTGCCAACACCCCTACCACCACCACCACGGCCACCACCAGACCCCCTGCCAACACCCCTACCACCACCACCACGGCCACCACCAGACCCCCTGCCAACACCCCCTACCACCACCACGGCCACCACCAGACTCCCCTGCCAACACCCTTACCACCACCACCACCACCACCACCACGGCCACCACCAGACCCCCTGCCAACACCCCTACCACCACCACCACCACCGGCACCATCAGACCCCGTGCCAACACCCTTACCACCATCACTAGACCCCTGCCAACACCTCTGTCTTCACACCCCTCCTATAGGACCAGCTGCCAACACAACTGAACCCATACCCCTTTCGTCAGACTTACTGCCAACACAACTACCTTTACAATCATCCCTCCAGACCTTTCTACCAACACTACCACACCCAAACCCCTCCATCAGTTCCTATTTCCAACACTATAGCCAACACCCTTCTCCCTCATCATCCATACCCGCCTGCCCCCGCCCTCAAAATCCTCCCAACACTGCCAACACTCCTGCCATCACACCTCTGCCACCCAGGCCATCTATCAAAGCAACGTCTGCCACCACAATCCTACTTAGCATTCAGATCGCAGTAGTTCATCCTGTAAAAAATAATATCACCTTAAAAGCGTACGTCGTATATGGGCTCCGTTTTCTCTTTTTTTTTCGGAGGAGAGGAGAGGCTTATATGTCTGGTTCGTCCTAATTAGCGACTATTGTGTGTATCTAGACTTCCGCATTTTTACCTTCTTAGACGATTTGAAATTGAATTAGAAAATGCCCCACTGGTCGAATTGCCATCAAATTAGATTCTGGGCGTGTTTGTGTCGGCGGGAATAACTTAGCGGGTGCTGAGGCTAAACCTGCTTATATCTAGCGCAGGTGCTGAGACTCCCGTTGCTAATATCTAGCGCAGGCGCTGAGGCTAAGGTTGCTAATGTGTAGCGCAGGTGCTAAGGTTAAAACTCTTGCTATGTAGCGCAGTTGCTGAGGCTAAAGCTGCTAACATCTAGCTGAAGCTAAAGCTGCTAACATCTAGCTGAGGCAAAAACTGCTGATATCTAGCACAGATGATGAAGCAAAAGCTGCTAATATCTAGCTACCTATATATGAGAGATATACCCCACAATGGTTTTTTATGTACAGAATAAATGAGATATGTAAATGGCAGTGTAGATGGGACTTGAAACCCTAAAAGAATAACAGACTACAGACGATAAGAGAAGGTGGTGGTCCTGCCTTTTCCGGGAATCGCCATTTTGAAAGGGTAAAATAAATGGCGACTGAGGATTGGACATTTGTTGACCCATGATGACTAAAATGGAAAAAAGTGACCTCCTCCTCACAGTGTGTGGCGCTTGCAATTGCAATATCTCCGTGGAAAATGTCATAACGGATCACCAGAGATATAGCAATCTCACAGTCAAATGTGAATCATAGAATTGCAGACGAATCACAAAAGAATGCGTGATTCAGGGGCTTTTGTGAGTATTCTTCTCATTGCTCAGGGTCTTCGTGTTTCGTTATTCGTTATTCATATGGCTTACCAGCAAGTATTGTCGAATAGGAATGGAAATACTGGAGAAAATTTAGACAATTTGATTGATATTGACATGTGTTATTTTCAATAAGCCAAAATATATAATTCTACACAAATAGATCTATAAGTTTTTAGATATCTTGTTCATGGAAACAAAAGACGAATAGTCATTAGGATCTAACTCTTTATGAATTCCACAAGAGGATTCGAACTCTGTATTCAGGTGCTTCGATTCTCCGATTTCAATAGCACACCGACAGAATTCCCAGTGACGCGCGGAAATTCTCGTTTTCTTTGGCGTCTTGGCGGTTGCCATGGTGATGGTGATGACGTCAGTGCGTAACGTCCACTGTATTGTATTTAACGACTTTTTACCTTCCATTCACCCCCTTGTGTCCCTACGTTGCTCACAGAACATTAACTTGAATGGATGTCAGAGCTTTAGATAGATAGATAGATTGATAGATAGTGTTATTATATCTGGCGCGCGGATAAAGGGCATGTTAGAGTGACGTTGTATGCTCGCATTCATAATTGCCCACAATAATGAGAAATTTATTCCTCAATGGTCAAGAAGAAAATATATAAGTAACCATCTTTGTCTTATTATTTCAATCACTAGACGCGAGTAAGTGGAAGAAAAGTTATATAAAATGAAGAAAAAAAAACGGTCTCACTAAGAATTATATTTAGAAAATTCATAGTAAGGAAACTTAATTGAATAACAAATTAGTTTACACTGATTTGGATTCAACCTCGTAAGTACGAAGGTACAATGTTTCAGAGCAACGGTACGACCCTTGAGCACGACGGTACGACCCTTGAGCACGACGGTACGACCCTTGAGCACGAATGACCTCTCTCTCTCTCTCTCTCTCTCTCTCTCTCTCTCTCTCTCTCTCTCTCTCTCTCTCTCTCTCTCTCTCTCAGTACCGCATCTCAGGCCCCAAGTACCTTTCCTCCGGCTGCCAAGTACCGTTTGGTTTCCACGGTACTTCACGGTACCCCAGCCAGACTCGGGCTTGACGTACTCCCTTCTCAGACCAGACCAGACCAGTCTCGAATCTGAACGAACGACTCGAAGGCATAAGGCGCAGGAGGGCTTCCGAGGAATCCTTATATAGGGGCTTCACGATAGCATATCCTGAGGAATTCAAAGGAATTCAAAGAGCAACAAGACCATTGGAGTCCTCCCGAGGCTGTTTGTGTGAACGTGGGAGATAACGATAACTCGACGGGGGTTCAAGTGGGATGTTTCGAAAGGGGATTTCGAAGCTTCGGGAAGTTTTCGAACCACCTGTATTTAAAGATTCACAGTTCGTATCAGTGGGGAGGGTCTCGTAAGGTTCTCGTACTTTACGTTATGCAAGCGAAGGAGTTCCTGGGATCAAATTGATGTGTGGGACGCTTGCTCTTGCTTATTATTTACGATGAGAAAGGGTAAATATTGGAGTGAGTGTGTCTCACACTGAATACGTGAAATGAAATGTGATTTGTGTCTGCTTGTGGCTATGGAAAGTGAGAGAGAGAGAGAGAGAGAGAGAGAGAGAGAGAGAGAGAGAGAGAGAGAGAGAGAGAGAGTTTCTCTTTCTTTTGTGTCTTTTTTCCCCATTTTTTTCCCCTGGTTATGTTATTTTCAATCGTTTGTTGAGGAAATTGCAGATTGCGTGGGGGCGTGGGTGGGTGGGGTGGGACAGGGGATAGAGCAAGGATTGGGGATGGGGCCTGGGTGGGGTGGAGTGAGGGGAGGGGAGGAGAAGAGACGAGAGCTGGGGTGTTGGAGGGAAGATGATGGTGGCTGTGAGAGCGAAATCAATCAGTAAGATTTTCAGCAACAAATCGTCGTGTGGTGATGGGGTGGCGACCCTGGGCCAGGGGAATGGGAGGGAAACAGGGAGAAGAGACGGTGGAAGAGGTGATGGGGAAGTGGGAGAGGACAGAGGAACAGTGGAGGGCCAAAGAGGCCCAAACGGAAGGGACAAATGGAACTTCGAAGGAGAGAGGAGACAAAATAGTTGAGATTGAAGGATTCGCAGGAGACGAAAGAAGGGCGTTGAGGACCCACTAGATGAAGGAGATGATGATAGAA
>NC_092232.1:8563814-8693814 GCF_036320965.1 Panulirus ornatus
CTACTACTACTACTACTATTACTACTACTACTACTACTACTACTACTATTACTACTACTACTACTACTACTACTACTACTACTACTACTACTACTACTATTACTACTACTACTACTACTACTACTACTATTACTACTACTACTACTACTACTACTACTACTATTACTACTACTACTACTACTACTACTACTACTACTATTACTACTACTACTACTACTACTACTACTATTACTACTACTACTACTATTACTACTACTACTACTACTACTACTACTACTACTACTACTACTACTACTACTATTACTACTACTACTACTACTACTACTACTACTACTACTACTACTACTACTACTACTACTACTACTACTACTACTACTACTACTACTACTACTACTACTACTACTACTACTACTATTACTACTACTACTACTACTACTACTACTACTATTACTACTACTACTACTACTACTACTACTACTACTACTACTACTACTACTACTACTACTACTATTATTATTACTACTACTACTACTACTACTTTTACTACTACTACTACTATTACTACTACTACTACTACTACTACTACTACTACTTTTACTACTACTACTACTAAAGTAACGAAGATAATGTAGTGATAATAATTTCGAATTGATATCATTAATTTTGGCAAAGTTAATGTTATCATAAGTATCATTATTAATACCGACATTATCCTTATTCTTTCCTTATTACTTGTCCTTCCATTAATATTATCGTTCATGTCTTTATTCATCGTTCGTGACGTTATAAAACTCACGATTCCCAACTGTGTTTAGGGTCGTCTCATTAATGAGGCTTCAGAATTCCCCTCATTCAGGCTGTTTCAGAGCAGGTGTGTGTACGTGGTTACGAACGGCCTTACGTCCGTGGCTGGTGCCGTGAATTACGAGTTTGGGAAAATAATAAAAAGAAGGATTTGACTGCCTTCTGCTTCTGAGCTGTGACCACACCGTCATTCAAGATGTCTTGAGAAATTTTAAGAATTTTTGTAGATTTTTCGTTTTTTTTATTTTTTTTCTCCTTTTGTTCCGCTTATTTTTTTTTGGGTCCTCCTCCAACTTCCTCACTTCCTCACCGAGAAGCCAGACACCACAGGAAGTCGCCCAGACACACACACACACACACACACACACACACACACACACACACAGAGAGAGAGAGAGAGAGAGAGAGAGAGAGAGAGAGAGAGAGAGAGAGGTTGGCGCTCGAGTCGACCTCCAACCACGAAGTTTTGACAAGGGGATCGCCATTTCCCAGAGCACACGGGCCCCCCTTTTTTATTGGTCGACGAGGGTGGTGGTGGTACAACATACATTTCCCACTACATTGAACGTGGTGGGTGGTTAAAGAGGTGGGGGGAACGGCAGAGACTCTAGTGGAAGGGAGGAGGTGGATTATCGTGAGGGGGGGTCTGGGGTTTTTAGGGGGGGCTAAAAAACAGATAGACCTCATCTGACGTAAGAAGTACGTGTTTGAAATTCAACCGAGGCCCAGCCAAGCTACAGAGGTTGGAAAAAGTGTGGTTTTGCAGACCCAAGAGCCCGACCGACCATACAGCTCTTGAGGCAATGTTCTAAAATCATTACCCTTCTGTTGAGCGTTGACGCTCGCCATGTTTTCCCCCTGCCTCTCTTGATTTCAGTTCGTCACGAATTAGAATATATGTTTCTCGCTGTAGGTGGGAGGGAGGTTGTGGCCAGTGAGGAGGGATCATCCACCCACCTCACCCCCGAAGGTTTAAAAAGCTGTCAGGTGATGAAGAGTCCCACACCGGGCAAGACTGTCTTCAAAAGTTGAGATGAATTTCTTCGAGTTGGAGTGAGACTCCTCCTTGATCTCTCTCTCTCTCTCTCTCTCTCTCTCTCTCTGCTCTTTAATCTCTCTCTCTCTCTCTCTCTCTCTCTCTCTCTCTCTCTCTCTCTCTCTCTCTCTCTCTCTCTCTCTCTCCCTCTCTCTCTGGAATGAGATGGACGTTCCTGAGATAGAAAATAAGAAAGTTCGCTAAAAGAAAAAAGAAAAAACCTGAAGGGAAAGTAATAGGTCTGGAAGGCTTAGGGTTTTATATGTGTCCATTCTCCATCTTCTTGCTGCCAGATGTAGAGCTCCTGTGCATTGCCATGATTCGTACGCCATTAATCTTTTGATAGGTCATTCATCCCCTACTCCATCACTATCCATGAATCTCTCAGAACCAAATACCATAAAACACAAGGAATAGGAGGAGAGCGCAGAGTGAGGCACCCGACCTCGGCGATGTCTGAACAAGAACTGAAGTTAGAGGGACCCGCGTGGTCTTACGCGTATGGGAACCCCGTAGAACAAATGAACTCCCAGGAGCGTTAAGGTCGAACAGACACGAGAAAAAAAGTCTTCCAGGGTTGATGTAAAATGCTGAAGAGCTCATCTCAGGGACATCCTCTCCCACATAGAAATCCTGTTTGGTTTAGGATCCCTCCTCCTCCTCCAAGTAAACGAGATTCCTCCTTCTCCTCCTCCTCCTCTTCCTCTTCCTCTTCCTCCTCTTCCTCCTCCTCCTCCTCCTCCTCCTCCTCCTCCTCCTCCTCCTCCAAGTAAACGAGCTTCATGCGGCCCCCCTTCCCAGAGGAGCAAGCAGCCATAGTGATGGGCGAAGAGCCCGGCTGAGTGAGGGTGGTGAGGTCGATGTGAGCCTCAGCTTCCCCCGGTCCTCTGTGTGTGTGTGTGTCTGTGGTTGGGTTTGGTGGTCCTTCGCTCAGCCTCCTCCTCCCAGCCGTCGTCGTGTGGCTGGTGGTGTGGTGGTGGTAGAAGAAGATCCCTAGCATCGATCCTCCGGCCCTGTCTTGGATAACCCCCTGGGACCTCCTCCTCCTCCTCCTCCTCCTCCTCCTCGTGTGTCTTACGTATACCCACGACTGTGCGGTGTGAGGGATGCGTACACCTGGGTGTCTCTTCTCTGCTCCTCCTCATGCCATTGTGTGGAGTAATTATCTCGTCCATTGTCATCCGCGGTAATTGGGTTAAATGTCTCGGATTATTTTTATACACTGGATTTGTGATGGACTGCGGCCTGGATAGGGCTGTGGCTAGATGTGTGTGTGTGTGTGTGTGTGTGTGTGTGTGTGTGTGTGTGTGTGTGTGTGTGTGTGTTGCTGGACTGCGACAAGGATGGGGGGGGGGGGCTAGCTATCGCAAGGTCATGGCATTTGTATGTGGTGGTCGTGGTAGTGTCGTGGCGGATCGGTGCTTTTCGTTGGGGTTGACTGATGATGCGGTGGTGGTGGTGTGGTGGTGGTGATGGTGATGGTGGTGATGGTGATGGTGGTGGTGTGGTGGTGGTGATGGTGGTGGTGGTGGTGATGGTGGTGGTGTGATGGTGGTGATGGTGGTGGTGATGGTGATGGTGGTGGTGTGGTGGTGATGGTGGTGGTGTGGTGGTGGTGGTGTGGTGGTGGTGATGGTGATGGTGGTGATAGTGATGGTGGTGGTGTGATGGTGATGGTGGTGGTGTGGTGGTGGTGATGGTGGTGATGATGGTGGTGGTGGTGGTGATGGTGGTGGTGTGGTGGTGATGATGGTGATGGTGGTGGTGTGGTGGTGATGGTGGTGGTGTGGTGGTGGTGTGGTGGTGTGGTGGTGATGGTGGTGGTGTGGTGGTGGTGGTGTGGTGGTGGTGATGGTGATGGTGGTGATAGTGATGGTGGTGGTGTGATGGTGATGGTGGTGGTGTGGTGGTGGTGATGGTGATGGTGGTGGTGTGGTGGTGATGGTGGTGGTGGTGATGGTGATGGTGGTGGTGGTGTGGTGGTGGTGATGGTGGTGTGGTGGTGATGGTGATGGTGATGGTAGTGGTGGTGGTGGTGATGGTGGTGGTGGTGTGGTGGTGATGGTGGTGATGGTGGTGGTGGTGTGGTGGTGGTGGTGGTGGTGATGGTGATGGTGATGGTGATGGTGATGGTGGTGGTGGTGATGGTGGTGGTGATGGTAGTGGTGGTGGTGGTGATGGTGGTGGTGGTGTGGTGGTGATGGTGGTGATGGTGGTGGTGGTGATGGTGATGGTGGTGGTGGTGTGGTGGTGGTGATGGTGATGGTGATGGTGGTGGTGGTGTGGTAGTGATGGTGGTGGTGATGGTGGTGGTGATGGTGATGTGGTGGTGATGATGGTGGTGATGGTGGTGGTGTGGTAGTGATGGTGGTGGTGATGTGGTGGTGATGTGGTGGTGATGGTAGTGGTGGTGATGGTGGTGGTGTGGTAGTGATGATGGTGGTGATGGTGATGGTGGTGGTGATGGTGGTGTGGTAGTGATGATGGTGGTGATGGTGGTGGTGTTGGTGGTGGTGATGGTGGTGATGGCGATGGTGGTGGTGGTGTGGTAGTGATGATGGTGGTGATGGTGATGGTGGTGGTGATGGTGGTGTGGTAGTGATGATGGTGGTGATGGTGGTGGTGTTGGTGGTGGTGATGGTGGTGATGGTGATGATGGTGGTGGTGTGGTAGTGATGGTGGTGGTGATGATGGTGGTGATGGTGATGTGGTGGTGATGATGGTGGTGATGGTGGTGATGGTGATGGTGGTGGTGGTGTGGTAGTGATGGTGGTGGTGATGGTGATGTGGTGGTGATGATGGTGGTGATGGTGATGGTGGTGGTGATGGTGATGGTTTCCGGGATCACTTATTGAACAGCCCTTAGCGCCCGCCCGCCCGCCCTCCCTCACCTCACGCCACTGGCCCTCACCGCAAGGACTTCTTCATCTCGTGCCCCTCACACACACACACACACACACACACACACACACACACACACACACACACACACACACACACACACACCACCCTCCCTCACCCCTCAGTCCTGGAGGAGTTACATGGCTCTCTCTCTCTCTCTCTCTCTCTCTCTCTCTCTCTCTCTCTCTCTCTCTCTCTCTCTCTCTCTCTCTCTCTCTCTCTCTCTCTCTCTCTCTCAACGCGCACCACCCCCCCCCCTCTCTCTTCCCCACAACCCGTTCCTCCCTAACCACTTACCCCACACCTCACCTCTCATTACACACTTCACATTCCCCTCTCCTGTCATCACACACCACGCACCTCCCTCACAACCCACCTCACTCCTCCACTCGCAGCCCACCGACGCTCCTTCCTCACAACTCACCTCACACAATAGTCTCCCTTTTGAGAGCTCAGAGAGAGAGAGAGAGAGAGAGAGAGAGAGAGAGAGAGAGAGAGAGAGAGAGAGAGAGAGAGAGAGAGAGAGAATGCCTTATCTATCACTTTCCACGTCTAATGCAATCAATCAGTCTCGGTCATGAAAAACAGAGAAAAGATATTTTCCTCATATTTTCCTCACTATGAGTTACATGAGCCAAGGAAGAAGTTATTACGTACTAAAGAAGTAAATGGGAGGTCTGGAGACGATATTGGATCTGGGGAGGTTAGTAGGTCGAGCAGGGGAGATTGGTAGGTCGAGCAGGGGAGGTGGGTAGGTCGAACAGGGGAGGTTGGTAGGTCGAGCAGGGGAGATTGGTAGGTCGAGCAGGGGAGGTTGGTAGGTCGAACAGGGGAGGTTGGTAGGTCGAGCAGGGGAGGTTGGTAGGTCGAGCAGGGGAGATTGGTAGGTCGAGCAGGGGAGGTTGGGAGGTCGAGCAGGGGAGATTGGTAGGTCGAGCAGAAGTTGGTAGTTAACAGGTCTGGGTGAAGAGGTGAACAGGTCTGTGAGGTAAAAGTCAACCGTTTCAGGAGGAAGAGGAGGAGGAGGAGGAGGAAGAGCAGGAGGAAGAGGAGAAGGAGGAGGAGGAAGAGGAGGAAAGTCCCCGCCGGGTTCCAGACGTGTTTTGGGACCCGGTTTTCCCCAGTCTGGAACAAGGAGGAGAAGGAGGAGGGAGGAGAGATGGATGGCTGGTGTGTGTGTGGTGAGGGAAGATGACCACGTCTTGCGATGGTCATCCACCTCATTCATCCATTCGTAACATCAGTCATTTATCTCTTCATTCATCCACTTGGTTATTCCATAATTTTTTTTTTTTATCGCGAGTTATTGTTTATTTTTGTTTATCGTATTATTATTTAGTATTTTTTTTTTATTATTTGTTTGTGTTTTGTGTTCGTTATGATGATGATCAATGGTTTATTTTTTCGAACGTTTGAAGCAAATTTTGATCCAGCACACACACACATACACACACACACACACACACACACACACACACACACACACACACACACACACACGGCTGAGCCCACCATTCGCCCCCCCCCCCCAGGAACGTCCGTGGTCGTCCCCAGGCCTCCTTCTCCCCCCCCCCCCACTCTTGCTGTGTCTCCCCGCACAGACGCCCTCTCCCCTTCCTTCCCTTCCCCTCCCCTCCCTTCCCTTCCCCTCCCCTCCCCTCTCCTCCCCTCCCCTCCCCTCCTCAACGAGGCCGTTCACCCCATTCGGTGGCTGACAAGACAGACCCCCCCCCCTTTTGAGGGTGACGTAATTTCCCCCCCCTCCCCCACCCCACCCTCCTCCCTTTGCTGGCGACATGACCCCCTATCAATGGAGACATGACCCCTTTTTTGATGGCGGCATGACCCCCTTTTGATGGTGAGATGACCCCTCTTTTGATGGCAACATGACCCCCTTTTGATGGTGACATGACCCCCTTTTGATGGTGAGATGACCCCTCTTTTGATGGCAACATGAGCCCCTTTTGATGGCGACATGAGCCCCTTTTGATGGTGACATGACCCCCTTTTGATGGCGACATGACCCCCTTTTGATGGCGACATGACCCCCTTTTGATGGTGACATGACCCCCATTTGGCGATGACATGACCTCTGTTGAGAATGACAGGTCCGTCCTATTTTTTGAATGGCGACCACGAATTTTCCTCTCTCTCTCTCTCTCTCTCTCTCTCTCTCTCTCTCTCTCTCTCTCTCTCTCTCTCTCTCTCTCTCTCTCCTCCCTGCAGACTCCCCTATTACCACGTGCCTCACCCAGGAACGAACCCCCCCATTTACCACGTCCCTCACTAAGGAAACCCCCTTCCCCCCCTCATTTACCACGTGCCCCACCAAAGGAAAAACCACCCACGTGGTCTCACCACGGGGTCACGTGTTCGCCACGGGTTCGGACGCGTCGCCACACGTTTTGTGAACATGGCCGGGGATTAGCCACCTGGGCTGCATGTGGCTTTTAAGCTGTGTACGCGCAAGAGAGAGGGACCAATTAGCTTGGCCTGGTTAACTGTTAACCACCTGATAAGCACCAATCATCGTTCGACATACCGAGGTTACTGTAGGCGGGGCTCCCTCACTCATTTGTTGTGTGTTGGAAAGCGAGAATTTTTGACCCACTTTGTCTTTTGATTCATACCTCATTTCTTGCGTGCTGGTGACACACCCTCCTCCTTGCCGTGTTTAAGTTAAAATGATTGATTGATTAATTTATTGATCAGTTTATTATACCTCGAAAGCATTTGGTATATTTTTTGGGGGGAAAAAAAAGGATGGAATAGGTGATTTTGATGCGAGTGATTGGAATAAAATGGATTCGGTGTGAGATGGTTTTAAGACACGGGTCCACACGAGGGTTGACGTCCCTCCCCGTATAGGATAAATAAGTGATGTATTCTTTCATACATAACTATCTCAGTGCCCCTTCTCTGAGGAGCGCTTTCCACGGAGCCCCTTGCAGCTGCGCTACAGGCAGTATCAGGGAAATGTGGACTCCTTTGGAGTGAGCAGTTCTTTGGCACGACTGTACTGTACATCCCAGTGGTGTCCAAGCTCCGAGAAAAGTGACTCTTCACTCAGGGTGTGACCTCAAGCAGGAGGAGTCCGGTAACACCAACTGCCAGTTTCAAATAGGTATTTACAAATTGGTCAATACGTATAGGAAATTGCACACACACACACACACACACACACACACACACACACTCTAACCACGCCCACACACACTAACCACGCCCACACACACTAACCACACGCACACAAACCACGCCCACACTCACACTAACCACGCCCACACACACACTAACCACCCCCACACGCACACTAACCACGCCCACACACACTAACCACGCCCACACGGTATCTTTCCCGTTAAATACAGTGCCACAGTCTCTAGGGCCGACGACCGCCCTGTAATCAATTGCACCTTAGCTGAATAATTAGCCGGGGTCACGTGACCTCCCGGCGCCGGAGAGGGAGGTGGAGGATGTACTGCACCTCCTGGAGGAGGGTATACTGCACCTCCTGCAGGAGGGTTTACTGGACTTCTTTATATCTCCCCTACTGACTCTCCACCATTTACCACCTCCTCCTCCTCCTCCTCTTCCTTTTTGCTCCTCCTCCTCCTCTGTCCTCGACCTCCTTTTCTTCTCTGTATTTTTCCTTCTTCCACCTTTTCTTTTCCCCTTTGTTCTCCTCTCTTCAATAATTACACATTGTTACTCTCGTTTTTGTCTTCCCAAATTACGTATTTTATTTCTCTGTTCCTGTCTCCTGTTCTCCCACTTACCACCACCTACACCCACCTAGCTCACCTATCCACTGTAACCTCCACCTCCTCCTACCAGTTCCTAAAACCCCCATGTACCACCATCTGCACCCACTTAAACACTACCCAACACCCCACCCCTACACCTCCCGCCACCTACAGACCCACGTACCACCACCACCACCGTAACCTGCACCACTTCCCAGTTCCTAAATCCCCACTTACCACCATCTGCACCCACTTAAACACCGCCTACACCCCACCCGCGTACCACCACCACCGTAACCTGTACCCCCACCTCTACACCTCCCACCACCTGCACACCCACGTACCACCACCACCTCCTCACCCACGTACCACCACCTACACACCCACCTCCCACTACCTGCACACCCACGTACCACCACCACCTCCTCACCCACATATCACCACCTACACACCCACCTCCCACCACCTGCACACCCACGTACCACCAGCACCTCCTCACCCACGTACCACCACTTACACACCCACCTCCCACCACCAGCAGAAGCCTGGCCATCAGGAAACTGGCTCACGAGTTCGCGGGACGAAAAAATAATCAGAAAAGTTTTATCCCTTATGTTGGTGCTGCCTCACGAGACGAGACACCCACACCCGAGACGAGACGAGACCTACCCTCACCCAGACGAGACGAGACGAGACCTGCCCTCACCCAGACGAGACGAGACGAGACCTACCCTCACCCAGACGAGACGAGACGAGACCTACCCTCACCCAGACGAGACGAGACGAGACCTACCCTCACCCAGACGAGACGAGACGAGACCTACCCTCACCCAGACGAGACGAGACGAGACCTCCCCATCCCCCACCCAGACGAGACCCTCCTTCGATCCTCCTCACCTACCACACCCACGCCTCCATGTGTGTGTGTCTGTGTGTATGTGTTTGCGCGCGCGCGCGCGCGTGTGTGTGTGTGTGTGTGTGTGTGTGTGTGTGTGTGTGTGGATGTATGTGTGTCTGTGTGTATGTGTGTGTGTGTGTGTGTATTTGTGTGAGTGTGTGTACGTCAGTCGTACGTGTGCACGGCAGCATAGTGTGTACGTCAGTAACGCTAAGGTGTAACACGCCGTGTTACAGCCACAGGTCGTGTCACGCCCTCGGAGCACACACACACCAGGAGTGGATATTTTGTTGCCCTTTCTCAACCTTCCCCACCACGGATGTGGGAGAGCTCATTGCTCACCCACGACTCAAAAAATAAACATTTTTTTGAGATGTCTTTTGTAATAGCTACTCACACAGCAGTGCATGAAGTCTCTAAGTCTGGTATTTGAATGTCAAATGCTGAAAACTCCGCCTCTATCGTCAACCCTCATCTGTATATCTCTAACTCCTGACTCAACTTGTGAGGTGGTATTTGTACTCACAAAGCTCGTATTCCAACTCACATGTGAGCTCCTAAGCTCGTGAGCACCTCTGTCTCTCCTTTCGTGCCTCGCTGTACAGTCCCGAGAACTCGAGAGACCCCCAAGGACTCTCTCTCTCTCTCTCTCTCTCTCTCTCTCTCTCTCTCTCTCTCTCTCTCTCTCTCTCTCTCTGTGACGACGGGCCGGCCGGACGCCGACGTCTGCCCCCTGGTCTTCGTGAGGGCGTAGACACAACAGAGAGGTGGCGCGAGCAACACTCCCTCCTGACGTAATCAGTGGGTGTGCGTCGTCAGGAGGAAAGGATGGTGATGTCATCTGAGGGAGGGTGGTTATGGGGTTAAGGTCTTCTTCGAGTCCCCTTCCTGGTTCGGCGCCTTCTGCAGTAGTGGCTGGTGGAGGAGGACCATGGACTAGGGTTTTTCCTCTAGTCTCTCCCTGGTTCGTGGCCTTCTGCAGTAGTGGCTAGTGGAGGAAGGCTATGGACAACGGCTGTCTCCCCTAGTTTCCCCACTGGTTCGTTCCCTCCTGCAGTAGTGGCTGCTGGGGGAAGGCTAAGGTTCTCCCCTCCCCTCCCCCCAGCTCTCCCACTGGTTCGTTCCCTCCTGCAGTAGTGGCTGCTGGAGCCCTAGTGAGAGTACTCACACGTCCTGGGGACGAGTGAGTAACTGGGTGACACCTGGAGGTGTTCGTGGTGAGGCCAGACGATGGGGTGTTCATTGAGGTTCAGTTGTCTTGTGGGGGTTGTGTTTTGGGGTTGGAGGTATTTCTCCGGGGTTGTGTTTTGGGGTTGGAGGTATTTCTCCGGGGTTGTCTCTTGGGGTGGGAGGTATTTCTCCGGGGTTGTCTTTTGGGGTTGGAGGTATTTCTCCGGGGTTGTGTTTTGGGGTGGGAGGTATTTCTCTTGGGTTGTCTCTTGGGGTTGGAGGTATTTCTCCGGGGTTGTCTCTTGGGGTTGGAGGTATATCTCCGGGGTTGTCTCTTGGGGTTGGAGGTATTTCTCCGGGGTTGTCTTTTGGGGTTGGAGGTATTTCTCCGGGGTTGTCTTTTGGGGTTGGAGGTATTTCTCCGGGGTTGTCTTTTGGGGTTGGAGGTATTTCTCCGGGGTTGTCTTTTGGGGATGGGAGGTATTTCTCTGGGGTTGTCTCTTGGGGTGGGAGGTGTTTCTCCGGGGTTGTTTTTGGGGTGGGAGGTATTTCTCTGGGGTTGTCTCTTGGGGTGGGAGGTATTTCTCCGGGGTTGTCTCTTAGGGTGGGAGTTATTTCTCCGGGGTTGTCTCTTGGGGTTGGAGGTATTTCTCCGGGGTTGTCTCTTGGGGTGGGAGGTATTTCTCCGGGGTTGTCTTTTGGGGTGGGAGGTATTTCTCCGGGGTTGTCTTTTGGGGTTGGAGGTATTTCTCCGGGGTAGTCTCTTGGGGTGGGAGGTATTTCTCCGGGGTTGTCTCTTGGGGTGGGAGGTATTTCTCTTGGGTTGTCTCTTGGGGTGGGAGGTATTTCTCCGGGGTTGTCTCTTGGGGTGGGAGGTATTTCTCCGGGGTTGTCTCTTGGGGTGGGAGGTATTTCTCCGGGGTTGTCTCTTGGGGTGGGAGGTATTTCTCCGGGGTTGTCTTTTGGGGTTGGAGGTATTTCTCCGGGGTTGTCTCTTGGGGTGGGAGGTATTTCTCCGGGGTTGTCTTTTGGGGTTGGAGGTATTTCTCCGGGGTTGTCTTTTAGGGTTGGAGGTATTTCTCCGGGGTTGTCTCTTGGGGTTGGAGGTATTTCTCCGGGGTTGTCTTTTGGGGTTGGAGGTATTTCTCCGGGGTTGTCTTTTGGGGTTGGAGGTATTTCTCCGGGGTAGTCTCTTGGGGTGGGAGGTATTTCTCCGGGGTTGTCTCTTGGGGTGGGAGGTATTTCTCTTGGGTTGTCTCTTGGGGTGGGAGGTATTTCTCCGGGGTTGTCTCTTGGGATGGGAGGTATTTCTCCGGGGTTGTCTCTTGGGGTGGGAGGTATTTCTCCGGGGTTGTCTCTTGGGGTGGGAGGTATTTCTCCGGGGTTGTCTCTTGGGGTGGGAGGTATTTCTCCGGGGTTGTCTGGTGTAAAGGGACGTGCATTGGGGTGTAGAAGACACAAGGGGTTCGTGTAGTATTCTTCCAATGTTCACTGTGTGGACTTTACAGAACACTGGGGCATGTGTGGGAGGGATGATTGCAGTCTGTCTGTACCTGATCAACGCCCATCAGCTGGAGAGAGGAATTAGATAGATAGATAGATAGATAGATAGAGAGAGAGAGAGAGAGAGAGAGAGAGAGAGAGAGAGAGAGAGAGAGAGAGATTGTTGAAGATTTCTCCCTATTTCCCATTCTATTATTTTTCCATGTTGTCCCCAACCTTTCTTCTGTCGAGGCATTACGAATCGTATCGAATCCCTTATGAATCTCAACCAATCTCCTCCCTCGACGGAATGTGAATCTCAATAGATATACAGCTTGAATTTCGGGACGAGTATATAAAGTGAATCTCCCGTGTTCATACGGTACATATCTCCCTTTCATTCTCGTATAAATTTTTCCTATTGGTAAAAAAAAAAGAATTCTTTTTTTCTCTTGTCATTTAAATCCACTTGTGCAATAAATCTTGCATGGTTAAGTCTCGTCGAGATTTATGCCTCCCAGTTGAGAATTCAGACCCACCTGACTCTGTATAAAAATTGGTATTTCTGGCTGTTATGAGAAACATGCCAGATGAACTGCGTGTTCCGTTTGTTTATATCTCGTACGTCTTGGCAGGGAGGACTCCACATTTACGCAATGTTTATCATTAAAATACATATATGTAACTCGTACATGATGATATGACCAAAGTATCGACCGTAGAGTGCGTGAGAGTAAATTCATAAAAAGAAATAAAGGCATGGAAACAAGGAGAAAGTCGGTATGATAAAGCGCTTTCGCCTCACCTAACGAAGCCTTCGTACGGGATTACATTACCGTGGAGGCTCAAGTTTCCCACACTGACATACGATACCGAACTTCCTCACGTGCCACGCCCACAAGCGCCTAATATAGACAAATATATTGAACATGTTTTGATTCTTCACGGTCCATTTGGAGGCTATGAGTGAGTTTGGTTGTTGTTCGGCTTGTTCTAATGGTAGTTCTTTTTTTTTTTTAAACCGAGAAGGATGCTGGCAGTTAATGGTAAACACGATTGTGGAGTGTACGATGCCTGGTTCAGGGAGGCGTCACACACCTCCTCACTTTACGTTGGGACATAATATCGAATGGTGAGAAGACATGTGTTTCTCACTAACATTATAATCCCTGCGTTGTGTTTGTTTGTACAAGCTGTTAAGTAATTTGTTGTGTGAGAGAAGGTTTATCCAACGTTTATATTTTGCCCAACAAGCACGAGAAAATATGTATAAAGTAACCGCGGGGTCAATAAATCAACAAGAAAATGGGCGTGTGTCGCTATCATCACGTATGATCACAAGTGGTGAGGGTTATTAAAGATCATGACTCAGTAAAATGCAGAAAATGACTATGGAATGAAATTATATTAATTACTAAATACTTCAAAAGCAAACGTGAAATATAATTTCATTTCAGGTCATAAAGTATCGTAAATCACATTCTTGCTTTTTGCCATAATGGTGAATGTGTAGAGCCTAAGACAATTATCCTATCATATTCTTTCAAGATTTTATATCATCTGTAATTTGAAAATAAAGTTTTATATTTTCCACATTTCTTCTCTTGTTCCCGGTTAAAGGATCAACGGGAAAAAAAAGAAAATAGTATCGAGGTGAAGATGGAGTGTTTGCAGCCTGCGTCTCTCTCTCTCTCTCTCTCTCTCTCTCTCTCTCTCTCTCTCTCTCTCTCTCTCTCTCTCTCTCTCTCTCTCAAGGCCCGGAGGCTTGTGGAGGAAGTTGACAACTGTGATGGATACATCACCTCTAGAAATAGCCATTTGGCTGAATGCTGCCTTGGCTACTCGAGGAAGATGGTCGAAAACTATGCCCGAGTATGAGTTTATTGTTTGTCAGAGGTTCTACATCGTGATAGAGGAATTCCACCGTTAATTTCCAACATTCATTCTTCATTACTGAAATGGTTGCCATAGACTTCCAGTTCTTTTTTGAGGATTTAAATACAATGATCTCTCGTTTAGATGCCTTTATACTTTTTCTTAAAATAATGAACGTACTTTAGTTAAATCTCAGGTATAAAAGTACCGGGAAATAAATAAACATCATCCCGCCATCCTTGTCCATGACCTTAACGATCTTTAGGCAGCGACATCCTTGCCTCCCTAATAATGGAGGGGGGGGGATGGTTCCCCCCGGTCGTGGTACATGTACCCCAGCACGGGCGTGACGTCAGAGCTTGGCAGTAGAAGGTCTCTTCTGCCGAGGGTGATGTCACGCGGTATTTTCTGATCCCCTGAGCCGCAGAGTCACGCCCCCCTCGCCTTAACTAACCTCACAGGTGCCACTCCTGTCCTCGGCGTTTTCTCTCATGACGTTGTTTTCTGCCGTTATTTTTTTTTTTTGTTTTATATAAATGAATATATATATTACCAGGGTCCGCTCGTGTGATGTTACACAGCGGGTGAAGCCTCTCCTTTGGCGGGTCTGCATCACCAGTCACTTGACTTACAACAAGGAACAGCAGTCCCCCGTCGAAGAACTCGCTTCAGAGAAGGCCATCCTGTCCCTGCTACTGAGTGTAACGCAGCGGCCCTGGAGCTGTAGGAGACTTTAGAAAAAGGGGTCTTGCGGTAACACCAGGACTCTTTCTGGGGAAGGGGTCTTAGGGGTAATTATAAATGGTTATGTCATGAAGCCACCAATCGTACACGTATAAACTGTCTATAGACTACACCTCGTCCCCTCTCTCTCTCTCTCTCTCTCTCTCTCTCTCTCTCTCTCTCTCTCTCTCTCTCTCTCTCTCTCTCTCTCTCTCTCTCCCCTCCCTCAGACCCTGGGATGTGACGCCTCCTGGTCCTCCCTCCTACAGGCACGTCTAGACCTGACCTTTAAACGCTCTCAAGTTCGCCGCCACGGGGGGTTTAGGTGTGGGGGGGTTGGTTTATAATCCTGAGTGTGGGGTTGGATTTCCCTGGCGATGTGAGTCACCGCTTCGATCCCCACCCCCGTGTGATCAGGTGTTCAGGCAGATGGGGACCTGATCTAGAATTCTCGGACCACGATGGATTGACCCCTTGAAGACCATGGTTTGACTCCTCCTCCTCCTCCTCCCCCCCCCCTCCTCCTCCTCACCCCTCCCCCTTCCCTCCCCTCCCCACGTGCGAACTTGACCTAACCTCCCTTAAGGGTCAAGTCAAGAGGCCAGATCAGACCGTCATGCCAGAGGGGTCGTACCGTCGTGCTTCAGGGTCGTATACGAGGTGGTAAAGCATTCCAAAGCTTAGAGGCGTAGTGAAGGAAACAGAAAACGCAACGACTCTCCCATGAATTGGAATTGGCCACACAGTAACCCTGTGGCACAGTGGGCTTGCCGGACATGACGTAGTCAAAGTATACACATACTAGCCCGTTCTTCACCGCAGAAAACGGGATGAATATGCGAAAGAAGATGGAGTGCGGACCAGCTTTGCCGCTTAGGGCAAGTGGATCAAGTGTCCAGGTGGTAAGTGCGATCGCTGTGGACTGGACCGTCATGTAAGTGGGTCCCCGTAGTGTAAGCGGTTAGCCTTGCTGACCATGACGCATGCACGAACAACCTGGGGTCGAGCTCGCATGGGTTCAGACTCTCGTTGCGGTTGCCGGTCCACAGTCAACCCAGCTGTTCATCCTTCCTTAGGGGTTGGTCGATAACCTGGCTTAGACTAGGATATATGTATGTACACACACACACACACACACACACACACACACACACACATATATATATATATATATATATATATATATATACATAGAGAGAGAGAGAGAGAGAGAGAGAGAGAGAGAGAGTGAGAGAGAGAGAGAGAGAGAGAGAGAGAGAGCAAATGAGATGGCCTTGATTAGGGCATTCAGTTGCCCGTGCCGTCTCAGTTAACATAAAAAAAGATATAGAGTATGTAGAGTTAGAACCTTCCCAGACGTGGCAGCTGTCCTCTTCACAAAGACGATTGAATCCTTTGTATATAATCAGAGCAACGGTGTAGAAGGGAAGCGTTACTGAGAGGCAGGATAGATGAGTACCAACTGTGTCTATCGTGGAGCTGGAAAACATTCATAGGAGGTAAGAGAGTCGATCCATCAGTAATGACGGAGGTAGACTGGCCAGAGAAGAGAACTGAGTGAGCGGAAAAGGAGAAACCAGTATATAAAAAAAAAAGAGAGTTGCTTTTTCCTATATGGAGAGACATGTATAGTGTCACTGAGGCGGAGAGTCGAAGGGAGAGGTAGCACAACACAACGTCCTTCAAGACGCTCCTGGTGAGGGACGTAAACAGCGCAAGAAGAGGAGAGGTTGTCGCCCTTCCAGTGGATAGAGGTCTTGTTGGGCACTTCGAGAGGTTGTCGTAGAAACAAGAGGACCTCGTGGACCTGTCGTAGAAGCAAGAGGACCTCGTGGACCTGTCGTAGAAGCAAGAGGACCTTGTGGACATGTCGTAGAGGCAAGAGGACCTCGTGAGCATGTCGTAGAAGCAAGAGGACCTCGTGAGCATGTCGTAGAAGCAAGAGGACCTCGTGAGCATGTCGTAGAAGCAAGAGGACCTCGTGAACATGTCGTAGAAGCAAGAGGACCTAGTGGACCTGTCGTAGAAGCAAGAGGACCTCGTGAACATGTCGTAGAGGCAAGAGGACCTCGTGAACCTGTCGTAGAAGCAAGAGGACCTCGTGAACATGTCGTAGAAGCAAGAGGACCTCGTTAACATGTCGTAGAAGCAAGAGGACCTCGTGAACATGTCGTAGAGGCAAGAGGACCTCGTGAACATGTCGTAGAAGCAAGAGGACCTCGTGAACATGTCGTAGAGGCAAGAGGACCTCGTGAACATGTCGTAGAAGCAAGAGGACCTCGTGAGCATGTCGTAGAAGCAAGAGGACCTCGTGGACATGTCGTAGAAGCAAGAGGACCTCGTGGACCTGTCGTAGAAGCAAGAGGACCTCGTGAACATGTCGTAGACGTTGTATACGTAATACCTTTCCCTAAGTCTTTTGCAGTAACGTCTTGTTGCTCTCATTCATTCATTCATCCATTCATTCGTTTGACGAAAGAGAAGGACGAGAGACGAAAGAAATTAATAAAAAAAAAGAGAGAGAGAGACTCGGGTTCCGAATTTTGACTCAGCCATGACCTTAGTGTAAGGCATTTTACGTCCTCTCGTTGAGTGTGTCCAGACTGTCACTTACACTTGGGTGTGGGGCGTGATGTGTACAACCCCAGTCTCATTTGCATATGAATCTTGAATACCCTCACTCGTTGATGCCCATCAAGCTCGCAGGCCGGCACGTCCAGCCAAGCCCTTCTCGATTATATTTTTTAATCTTAAATAATTCATTGGCGAAATACACATCATCATCATCATAGAGAGAGAGAGAGAGAGAGAGAGAGAGAGAGAGAGAGAGAGAGAGAGAGAGAGAGGACTTCGATGATAGCAGGGGTTAAAAAGGGGTTCATAGCTAAAAGGGGGTAGGTGGAGGGCAAGCATAGAGCGCATAGTGGGCTACAATACGTGCCCCCCTTACCCCCACCCCCACCCACCTCGATCGTCAGGAAAAATACGTGTTGGGTTCCGTTCGCTGGCTTCTCGTTGCTCCAGGACCGACCCTGTCTGTCCACGGCGCTTGACCGCTCGTTGAACCTTTCGTCGTTGACCCTTTCATTCCCCGGGTCACCGATAGCCTCCACCATGTCTGCGCCGTGTCTGTGAATGCGTGTGTGAGGTCGTAAGATATGTGCGAAGGGTCGATCGCACATCAGTCAGCGTTCAGATGAGTTTTCCAGTCTTTGCAATACTGTTGATGTTGCTAAATTGGAAGGCAACATTAAAAAGCGATGTTTATTTCATTTAACACTTGTCTTGCATTAGCGAAGTTAAGAGAATAGAGCAACACCAGACATTTAGATCTATCATCCATCCCTACATTGGTGTTACTAGATGTGTAAGATGTCTTCCTGGCTTTCCAATAAGAGGATGGTAATGCACCGAAACCACAGCTCTCTATCTACAGGCCCCACAGACCTTTCCATGGTTTACCCCGGACGCGTCACATGCACTGCTTCAGTCCCTTGACAACGCGTCAACCCCTGTATACCATATTACTCCAGTTCATTCTGCTTCGTGCACGACTTTCACTCTCCTGTATGTTCAGGTCCCCGATCACTCAATCCATGGATTCCTTTGGAATGAGCGGGGTAACAGCAAGAACAGATGACTGAGCCTTAGAGGGAAAACTCCTCACTTGGCTCCTTTCTTCGTTCCTTCTTTTGGAAAGTAACAGAGGAAAAGAGGATTTCCAGCCACCAGCTCCAACCCCTCTTAGTCGTATCTTACGACACACAGGGAATACATTAGTAGAATTCTTTCTCCCCTAACCCCAGGATGATATATATATATATATATATATATATATATATATATATATATATATATATATATATATATATATAGAGAGAGAGAGAGAGAGAGAGAGAGAGAGAGAGAGACGAATATCCGTATACGTTTGTACGTGTGTGTTATTGTCATCCTACTCTCTCACCCTGGTGTGACGTCACCTTCTCTGACCGCCTGGGTGATGAGACCAAAACACTAGCTGGCGACTCTTCTTGCCAGCAACCTTGAGCACCTTATCCCCAAAGGTACCCACGACGGTCGATATCCCTTCCTCTCGGGTCTATACAAACATTCTTGTAGACCTGAACAAACAGCGTAATCTAGCTTTGCTTGGCATGACGCGAGGATCAGATTACACCCGAGCAGCAGCTGGGAGGAGGGAGGGAGTGGTGGCAGCAGCAAAGCTGACGAACAGACAAGAAATGCCTCTCCTCCTTCAACCTCCCAGAGGTTAACCCCGCCGCCCTCACTTGTCTTGTTTCTCATTTTTATATCGTTTAAAGAAGAGTGTTTACGAGCCGACAATATGATAGTTGTGAATTCATGTTTGCGATGGAAATATTCAGAAAATGTAATTCACTTTGCTCTTATGAATTACATATTAATCCGGTTTACTAATGATGCAGGTCAGTTTGTAAACGAATAAATTTTTCATTGGGATATATGTCCTGAAATTAATGGGGGAGGGAGGAGGGGCATGTTTGCAACCACAATGTTTAGAACCTCATCTCAACACCCAGACTTTATCTACCCAGTCGGATTTTCTATATTATAATCTATACCGACAGTGCAAGGAGACCTTCATTGATATACAAGGGTAAACAGACACGACTAATGGAGATGTTAAGCGAACCACTGTGGGGGAGAGGGAGAGAGAGAGAGGAGCAGAGACCGCAAGGACAAACATTCTTATCTTGTCATCACTTCGAGAAAGCTATGGACACCACCTGATGTAGGATATATATATATATATATATATATATATATATATATATATATATATATATATATATATATATATATGATAGATAGATAGATAGGTAGATATATAGTTATATAGGGTTTCGATTTTAGCAGTTAAGACTAAATCCATCCACTTATGTTTTTCTTCTTGTTAATTTCATTATGATATGACTTTTAAACGGTGTTTGGGAATAGAAAATTGAGAGTAAGAAGTAACATTGAATTCCTCACTTGGTTCGTCCAGATTTTTCTTGTCCTTTAAAAAGCCCTTAGTAATGTAAAAATCTTTAACAGCAGTTACGACGTAATACAGTAGTTGTAAATAACCCGCCCAAAGCACCTAATTACATCGTGTGTTAATGATGCATAAATGACCATAAAGTGTATGTAATGAACAGTCAACGAACACTATGTGGTCATTAAGCCTGAACTCGTCTCTCGTACCTCGAAAGACTTATCTAACGAGAAATTAGATGATGGTTCTATACAGACGAACTGTTCATTCATATCATTACAGACCTTTACTAAAGACTGAATGCAGTTCGTGGAAGAGCTAGGGAGTCTCAAGGTCAGGGGGTTGGTTACAGCAGCCATGTCATGTCATTCCGACGCCACTTGCGACGGTGTCTTGTTCGTGGCGGCGAGGCTGCTGGGGAAGGAGCGCGTTACCCACCATCTGCGTGTAACCAGCTCCTAACGGCAGATGGGGCTTTGTCTACAGTCTCCTGACTGTCTCATGAGACGTATTTGTCGTGGAAGTATAATCCGCGGGTGTCATGACGCCCCGGGAACAGAAGCTAAAGTTGTTTAGAGTAAAAGAAGAGAACAACAGATAGATGTTGTCCTCTTAGTCCCTCCTGATCATGCGAAGTTCGCTTCAAAATTGAGTTATGGAGCTTGAATTCTTTATATGTCGTTGTGGTATGTACGTTCTATATGTATCTGTTGCTTACAGAGGCTTCGAACATTACGTCATGTATATCGTTTGTTCTGTCTTAAGGATTCATGAATATGCAAATGAGATGAGGTGATAACCGTTTCGCTCGTCCTTCGAGGGACCTGGAATGTAAACATTGCATAATCGTTGCCAGAATTCCTTAAAGATGAAGTAATATATATATATATATATATATATATATATATATATATATATATATATATATATATATATATATATATATATATATATATATATAAAGTGTTCCTGGTCTGCGCCAGTAAGAGATAACACCGCAAGAGATAAATCCCCTTCGGCAAGACTGTAATATCTTCAGCAGGTCGGGAAGAGAACCATTCTCACCTCAGAGGAGCCAATTTACCAAGCTACCACGAGGAGTGCTGCCTTAGATTTGCTGGAGCCTCATAAAAGGGGGCCCTGAGGTTTTGTATATATTATTATATTATTATTATTATACTTTGTCGCTGTCTCCCGCGTTAGCGAGGTAGCGCAAGGAAACAGACGAAAGAATGGCCCAACCCACTCTCATACACATGTATATACATACACGTCCACACACGCACATACACATACCTATACATTTCAACGTATACATATATATACATGCACAGACATACATGCATGTGTACATAATTCATACTGTTTGCCTTTATTTATTCCCAACGCCAGCCCGCCACACACACACACACACACACACACACACATATATATATATATATATATATATATATATATATATATATATATATATATATATATATATATATATATTCTAAGACCTAGCTAGTACAAGAAATGGATATCTTTCGCCCTTCATCTTTCTTGAGTAGTTACTTAGCTGGTAAGGGTATTCATAGGAAGCAAGTGAGGTGTTTCAAAGTTTTGGCTGACTATATTCACGAATATTTTCTCATGAAATGTAGTCATACAGATTTTAGCACAGACGGAAAGTTGAAATATAGGAAAACCTGTGCCTGAAGTTGTAAAAAACGTACCGGCAAAAGGTATATGCATTGAAAAAAAGAAACGGCATATTTAGCCATACATTATATATATATATATATATATATATATATATATATATATATATATATATATATATATATATATATATATACAAGAAGTTACGGATGATTTTCTTGCTGGTTGGAATAAGGAAAAGTTGTGGTGCGGTCGCTGGAGGGCAGTTTGTCGTTCGCTGATGGAATTGATGGCGGGTAGAGCGTCCCTTGGGAGCTCCTTAGGGGAAGGTTGCGGGGGCGGCGACTGCTGCTGCTGCTGCTGATGGTGATGGAGAGGGGTTGAAGAGTTTCCTTCTTTCGTTATGATATTGTATTGATAAGGGTTTTAGGTTTTCTTGTGCGCACAGCATATTATTTGTGCTTTTGGCTCGTCGCTGGCAGTATTGATCTATGGCAGGGAAATAATTATGATCTATAAAAGCATCTTATAAGATTTCAGTCCTCAAGTGAGCGAGTTGGCTCTTAAATCATTTATCGTGGTGTTCCATTTTATCTTGACGTATCGTCTCAGAATTTCTGGGGATACTTAAACATATATGCTTTTTATGGTCAAATTTTTATGTACTGTGTGTGATATTACGACGGTGTTTTAACCTTAAACCAATACATTAGAGGAAGACAGTGGGGTTCACAACTGAATATATATATATATATATATATATATATATATATATATATATATATATATATATATATATATATATTCGTGTCTTAATATTCTTTTTTAATTCTAACAGCGTTTGAGAGACATACGATCTTTTTTTTCCGTTAATAATATATTCACTCCTCTGGTCCAGCCAAACCTGTTGCTTCAGGTATGATGAACGTGCGGGAAAGGTTTATCTATTTCACGCCAAGTTTGTGCCACAGTTTAGGTCTTAGAGCCAAGAGAGGAGCCCCAAAATATTTAACAGTTACAGACATTGTTGTAGTCCATCTTATACTAATGCCAATTGTTCTCCAGATCTTTCTTGCGTTGTTTGTAACTTTTTGTGAATCTTTTCTTTTCTTTATAGAAAAGTAAAAAAAAAAAATCATTTAAGAAGGTTACCTGTGAAACAAGAATGGCGGAATGCACCTGCCCCTCTGTTGAATGTGAGAACTCAAGTTCATCACTTTACTGGTATCATAGACGAATTTGCTTCAAAAAATATCCTGACAAGAAAAATTAATATTTTTGAATGCCCCTTGTTGGAAATAACAGGCTTTATCCCTCTATCCTGTCATTTTTGTCTCACACATACTGTTTTATTGAAGTTTTCTTTTTTAATTGTTCTGAAAAACTTTAGCGTTTTTTTACCAATAAATATGGTATATTTGCAAGCGATGGAGGTCTAATCCGGGCCGCTGTAAACATACATGTAAAGACTATGTATTTAATTGAAAGCGGTAAACACTTGTAATACATTCTCATACTGTTATGGCATTAATTGTGAAGGCACTTTTGTGAATTTTCATGATTTTCCTGATAATTGTAAACAAACCACATGATCCCTGATCATTTTAGGAAAGAAAAGTGTCATGTTTGTGTGCCTACCATTAATGGTTTAATGAGCTGTACTGATTCTCCTTTTTCTGTTCTTCCTCAGGAGCAGAACAATGCTGGAGGACGAGGACCGGCCGGGCTTCTTCAAGGACTACTACAAGGCCGTTCGGAAGGCCACCTCTAACGACCAGTTCAATGAGTTCTCCAAGCTGAAGACGGACGAGGAGCGCGTGCGGTTCTGCTTTAACCTGCCCGCGGCGCATGACATCGACATCAGACCGTTTTTCAAGGGCAAATCCGAGAAGGAAGCCCTGGAGAAGAAAGAAGCGGGTAACAGGTGTTTTGGGAGAAAGAACAATGTGGAGGCTTTAAAGCTATACAGCCAGGCGGTGGTAAAGGCACCTGTGCCATCGGGTAAATATTGGAAGTTGATCAGTTGAGTAATACACGTTCGGCTTGTGGTTGCGCCCCTACCAACCTCACTAATGGCACCATCATGGGGAAGGTGGGAGACAGGCAAGCAGGCCCGGGCCGCCCGCCCTGGAGCCAGCAGCTCTCACAAGGAAGTGAACAGCTTCTCCTCTGTTCTGAAATTGAATATGTTGAGCAAACTGCATCGGCAACTTCGTTTTCGATTAATGTGAAATACGTTTTGGAATGGGAGTGAATGGAGAATTTCTCTGTTTTGGAGATGGTTTTTCGCTCTTCGCTTTGTACGCTGTCAGTTGGAGGGATAGGAAATTAAGTAAAAGAATTTGTAATGTCAGTATGTTCTTTTTTCTCGTTTATTCAGGTGAATACTTTTTGTATATTCATTTTAGTTATTTCCTGTACAAAGAATAAGAAAGACTAGGTCAGTCTGTATAAAACTGAAAAGTATTGAGTGTACAAAACAAAGCCTATATATTTTCGTATCGTAGAAGCTAACAAGTGTATCACTGTTTTCTGAGGGTTTTTCATATATTAATGTAGTTCGAAAAAGCACACGGCCGGAGAAATACAACAGGTATGACTAAAGCCATTGCTGGATTTCTACATACACTGACAAAACTGACACTTTCTCTTGGCACACAAATTCCTTCTCTCGACAGGTCATTAGTGCCAGGTATTATATTACAACCCATTACTCAGGACATCAAAAATGGGTTTTCTGTTAGCAGTTAACGGTTTGTCTTATGTATTATTAACTTACGTCTATCAACAAGTTTGACATTGCGAATTTGAACAAAGGACAGTCACAGGGTGAGGGAGGGGGCGAAAGTTCTGGGAGCGATGAAGAATGTTTGGAAGGAGAGACCGGGTATCTCGGAGAGCAAAAATAGGTATGTTTGAAGTAGTAGTTCCAACAATATCATATGATTGCGAGGCATGGACTTGTATAGAGAGGGTTGTGCGAAGGAGGGTGGATGTGTTGAAAATGAAATGTTTTAGGACAAAAAGTGGTGTGAGTTGGTTTGATCGAGTAAGCAATGAAAGGGTGAGAGATATGTCGAAATAAAAAGAGTGTGGTTGAGAGCAGAAGAGGGTGTGTTGAAATGGTTTGGACATGTGGAAAGAATGAGTGAGGAAAGATTGACAAAGAGGATTTATGTGTCAGAGGTGGAGGGAACAAGAAGCGGAAGACAAAATTGGAGGTGGAAGGATAGAGTGAAAGAGATTTTGAGCAATCAGTGCCTGAGCGTAGATGAGGGTGAGCGGCGTACAAGGAATAAAGTGAATTGGAACAATGTGGTATACCGGGAGGGATCGACGTGCTGTCAAGGGAATGAACCAGGGCATGTGAAGCGTTTGGGATAAACCATGGAAAGATCTGTGGGGCCTGGATGTGGATAGGGAGCTGTGGTTTCGGTGCATTACACATGACAGCTAGAGACTGAGTGTAAACGAATGTGGCTTTTTTTGTCTTTTCCTGGCGCTACCTTGCTGAAGCAGGGATTAGCGATGCTGTTTCCTGTGGGGAGGGGTGGCGACAGGAATGGATGAAGGCAATCATGAATATGTACATGGGTATATATGTATACGTCTGTCATTGTATATGTTTATATGTATATGTGCGTGTATGTATGTATGTGAGTGGATGGGACATTCTTCGTTTGTTTCCTGGCGCTACCTCGCTGACGCAGGAAACCGATTATGTATATTTATGATATATATTATCCTTGGAGTTAGGGGAGAAAGAATACTCCCATGTATTTCCTGTGTGTCATAGAAGGCGACTAAATGGTGTGGGAGTGGGGGGCTGGAAATCATCTGTTTTACTTTTCCAAAAGAAAGGACAGAGAAGGGGGCCAAGTGAGGATATTTATCTCTGAGGCTCAGTCGTCTTTTCATGATGTTAACACAGGAAATGGTGAATATGTATGAAAAGATACTTATTTGCAGTGAACATTGTGTGACCTGGTCCTGAACATGCAGGAAGGTGAAAGGTGTGCATGGAATAGAGTGAACTGGAATAATGTGGTATTCAGGGGTCAGGAGAATGACCCAGGGCATGTTAAGTGGCAGAAGGAAGCCATGGAAAGGTCTGTGGGTCCTGTTTTTAGATAGGGGGCTGTGGTTTCAGTGCATTGTGCTTGACAGCTAGAGAATGGATGTGAGCAAATACAGACTTACTTTGTTTGTCCTTGACTATCACATTAATGCAGGAAGCTTCGATCGTGTGTGAAAAAATGCATACATTGTAATGCTTCTTTTATTAATTTTTTCCATACTTTACTTTTGGTGGGACAATAGGTAAAACAAATGTCTCTTTTTTATGGGATAAGGGAGAAATTATAGTTATATTAGCATGTGAATGGACTTATCCAACTTCATCTTGCTTGTGCTTGTATTTTATTTTACCCCTGACCTTTAACCGCAGGTGAACTAGATTTTACACTTCTTAGAACAGCCTTAGCAGGACATGGATGGACTGTGTTCAGATTCATGGCAGTGAAATGTATATGTTAAGGAATCACAGTAGAATATATATTGGAAGGTCACATAGACTCATCATAAGCTAGACATCCCACTGGCTATGTATTTAAATCTACCAGAAGATAGTCAGTGAAATTCACTGAAGGAAACCTTGAGCAGAACAAGGCACCAGGTATACCCTAGTGTGTCCCTGGTACTGTATAACATTCTGTAGATTAGTTGGAATACTTTATGTAATATATTTAGAGCATCTAACTAGCTGTGCCATTTAGTAATTTTTTCTTGGCCTGACGCATCAATGATTTAGTATACTTCTCATGCTATTTTTCATACATTAGATATATGCAATATCAAAATACTTGTACACTGAAAGCTGGCTGTTGTGTGCTTCTGGCACTAGGTAAACCATGTAATACCTGTAATGGTATTGCATCACATAGTTACCAAGAGGGAATGGGGTGTTGTATTTGTTTCTTGCCCATTGTTGGTGAAGGTCTGGAATTCTTTACATCTTTACGTCTTCTTTAACACATAAGACCTGCCCCTTTCTACAAGGCAGACTTTTCACTTTCTGAAATTCTTAAGGTACATTTTTCTTCTTTCTAACTTCAGCCCCTCTTATATTTCAAGTAAGGCCTAGCCAGAATATGGACTTTTGTCTGTTACTAGTGCCTCAAACATAAAAAAGGGTATGATAATAATTGGAATAGATCAGATCTTACCAAAAAAATCTTAACAAATTTTTTTGAATTTCTGTTTCCGGAATTCTGAAGTTAAGATTTTGATTACATATTTTGTTCATATCTTCAATGTACTTAACAAAGGGTAATCCAGTTTAATTTTGGGTAAGGTGTAATAGCTTTTAAATGATGATGATTCAAAATAGACATCTGTCCCCATACTCTGTGAATATGTTCAAGAGGATACAGACATGCTATTCTCCAAGTCTCTCTCCCTTTCTCCAGAACAATATTCATTGTGTATTTAAGCAATGAATTATCACGTTGCAATATTCAGGGTAGATGGAAATCTTGGATAAACTGGCTACGTGCCATAGCATTACAGGAGCTCTTTTTAAGAGCATGTCCTTCATCCTAAAGGATAATTATGCTTGCTCTGCATCATTGTTGAAGGAAGAAGAAAATAATCTGGAATATTGAGAGAAAAATTTTGCTATGATAGAAATATTAAAGTTTTAAGATATTTGTATACCAGTGAAAATGTTGCTGGGTGAATTGGTACAAGATCTGTTGGTTTTATCAAGAGGTGAGTTAATCAAGTAGTAAAAAGTTAATGTAGTTGTTTTTAAGAGATTGGAGTAAGAATGAAAAAAGAATATATTTAAACAGGTAGACATTGTTGATTAAACTTATGAAATATTTAGGGGGCATTTTACACCAGATCTGAGGCACAAAAGTTATATGGAGGGAAGAAAGGAAACTAGGTGGTCAGAATACCACACTGGGATTGTTGGAAGAAGTAATGCATTCTCTTCCTGAATTTAGGGCAATTGACAGAGTGTAGATAGTCAGATTGGATTTTCTGATGAGACAGGGTTAGTAAGATGTTCTTATTGTTGAATATTGAGAAATGTAACTATACATAAGGTAGTCATGAAGGCAAAGAAAGATTAAGTGGCATGGAGATTTGAAGTGAAGAGGTGAGAAAGTATATAAAAGAAAATTGGTATGCACACATAGGTCAGCAAGTACACAGAGAAGCAAGGATTCAAGTGAAAGGACAGGGTGAGGGAAGATGCTTCGGAGAGATTGGTAAATTTCTCTGAGTGTTCTGGTGACAACGTTTGGGGACATTACTGTACAAAAGCAGTTTTATACCAATTTCCATGGAGCTTATGATGATTTCATTAATTTAACAAGGTTTCTGTCATTACTAAATGATAATGGGTTGCCTCAGCAAGACAACTATATGGCTGTTCATTATACTAGTATCTTGACTTAGATACTGCATATCTTAGGCATTGTGGTGTACAGACTGATGCCAGCCATAACTGCATTTTCAAGCTTATCTTAAGCATTGTGGTGTACAGACTGATGTCATCCATAACTGCATTTTCAAGCTTAGTCCAAATATCAAGGTTCATTGCAAAAAGTTTTTTTTTTAGTTGAAAATATCTAACTCTATTGGTTTTGTTCATCTTTCAGAAATAATTTGTGACTTAGGATGCTTGTATTTAGCAGTGCCTCATATAATTTGGCATCACAGAATCAGATATCATTCACTCAGTGCATGTTTCCCCACATTTCATTTAGGCTTTTACCTGAGAGTTTTATCCTTATTCCTTATAACATCTGTGGACTGTGACTATTACAGGTTGTACCTCTCTAATCCGGCATTCTTTGGTCCAGCAATTCCCATGATCTGGCAGGTTGTAAATCTGCTGTCATTAGTTATTTTTGGATCTGCCACCAGTAGCCTAGCTACTTAACGGTCCTGTTAATTTCCTATATTCAGCTGTATTTTAGCTCTTCAGGATGTCATCCAAGAGACCAAGAGATGCAGAAGATGGTGCTAGTGCTGATAAGCATAAATCATTACCTTTGCTTCAAAAGGTGGAGTTACTTAATAATTAGGTAAAGGAACTTGCATAAAGACATTGTGTGAGTACTATGAGATTGGATGGTCAATTGTGTATGATGACCTAGGGGTCAATTTCTGTGTTCCGGAATTTTCTGTGGTCCAGCAATGGCCAGGTCCCAAGGTTGCTAGATTAAAGAGGTACAATCTGTACTACCATTTGTACCAAAATTATAGTGTATTTGCTCTGATTTATTTTCTTATTAACATGGTTAATTGTGTAGTGTGTATTTATTATTGTTAGTTTATTTGGTGTGTTTTTGTGTAAGTTGACACTTGCTTTGAGGGTATTCATTAGTAAGAGGGACAACTTCATGTTTATCTTTTGATTAATTGTTCACTGCATCTTATGAATAAGAATTTTACATAAAGAACAGCTTATCTTATTAAAAACATTAGGGATTTACTCATACAGCTAACAAAGTAATTTTATAGGACATCACAGTTATTATTAACTTATTAATTTAGGCTTGCTGGACTTTCTCGTACGAGTTACACATATATTAAAATTTCTTATGATAGAAAAAAATTGAAGCTTGTTGAAAATGAGCCCAAGATGAATGTCATGCTAACTTATCACCTTATGGGGCAGGAGTGTCTTATTTAGTGTTTTGTCCTGCAAATATTTACAGAAGAATGTGCTGATCCAAGGAAGATGACCCTGTATGCCATCTGCCTTGCCAACCGATCTGCAGCACTTTACCATTTGCGGGAATATCACTACTGTGTTAAAGATATAGATGAAGCACTTGAACATCATTACCCTAAAGTAAGTAGAGAGAGAGAGAGAGAGAGAGAGAGAGAGAGAGGAAAACAAAAGAGATTGGGGAGGCAAATCCAAATCTTAGTGATGTGCATTTTGTATCATGATGTATATTCACTGATACATTTTCAAGTATATTTGATATTTACAGTGTGAGGCTCATGGTATGCTTGACATGTTTAGATGAGTACAGGGAGTGGGGAAAAAAAAAAGAATTAAGGAGGCACATAAGACACACAAAGGAATAGAAGAGAGTTAAATGAGTACACAATATAGGTAGAGGAAGGGCAGAGATTACAAAAATGAGATTTCATAGCAGTATGTGAACAGTGTGGAATGATGAATTTAAAGAATAATATCAAGCTCCCTGTTTTTGTAAACTACAATGAAGGTTTTTAATGAAACTATTTAATATGAATTATTGATTTTACACGTCATTTAAGTTATTTTCTGTATTTCTCTGCATCAGAGAAACTAAAAACTCCCATTTACTGGACAGGAGCTCAAATACAAGCTGTTCAAACGGAAAGCTCGTCTCTTATCTCATATGAAGCAACATGTTGAAGCCCGTGATGCTTACCGTCAAGCACTCAAGTGGTTGGATTGGGCCAAAATGGAGAGGGAGAAAAGGATTGAACACCAAAATGATATACAGAAATGGCTTAAACTTTATGAAACTGGGAAAGTTGTGAAGAACTGGGGTAAGTATTTATAAAAGTTCCAAATTTCTTCATTAAAGCTATTCGTGACACATCTATAGTGTAATTTTTGATATATGATATAGAAATGGTTGGTGGGTTGTATTCAAAGCCATAAGTAGATGTTTTAGAATTTTTTATTTTTCTTCCCATTGTCCTTCCTGATCATGAGTCATTGAGTTTTGAATTTTGAAATTGGTTCTGACATGGTACATCCAATTTTTTTTCTGACATTATACAGTGGCTCATTCCCAGACAAGAATGACCTATAAAACTGTGTACATTTGAATTACCCTCTGTGGATTGCTATACAGTTTAAGATGGTAAAAAGATAGATTGATAACAAAATCAAAAGCTGATTAGAAAGTCAAAGTTATGATGATAATGACAGTTTTTAGGCAATTTTGTTGTTTTAACAGCAATAATCACTCTACTTAGGAAGTTAGTTATTTTGATTTTTGGTAAGATTAGATAGAAATATTGGGAAAAGAAAGTAACCTGATCTATCTGTCTATCTATATCTCTGATATGCGTTTCCTCTGGGAACTCCCATCAAGGGATGGCCACAGCAAAAGAACCAACACATGCAATATAGCAATTTATAGAGTTACCATAGTAAACTATCTCTGCAAGTGATAATACTGCAAGTAAGAAGTCACATTCTGTTAGCATTATCATGAGACAGAATAAAGTACAGTGTTGTCAAAGACCTCACTTGAGAGGAACCTACCTTACCGTGCCCCTGCATGGAGCATAGCTATAAAGTCACAGAAGCTTCTCAAATAGGGTTTTAGGGTTACATGCTAATAATTATTGTATTTTTTTTTCTTTACGTTGGAGGCTCCTGTCATGGACAAAAGTCCACATTAAGGCTGGGCTTTGATTGAAATATATGAAATATAAATAGAACAGTGAAAAGGGTAAGGGGAGAGAGAGAGAGAGAGAGAGAGAGATGAGGAAAAGTTTTTATGAATTTTGGAGGAAGTGTATTCTAAAAAGTGCCAGGTCATGGTCATCAGAGTACAGAGTTCCAAAGCTTTAAGCTGTGGGAAAAAAGTTATCAAAATGGCCCATCCCTGAGTTACCAACGGCTACACAGTAATCATGTGAAGCACCAATTTGCTGAGTATTGAGTGGTCTAGTTAGTGATGGGCCACACAAGCAGCCAGCTCTTGGGAGGAAAGACTAAAATGATATCTATAGAAAAGGGAAAATGAACCAATATCGTGGCAGAGCCAGTAGATCAAGTTTTGAAGTTAACCTGGGAGAGTTGATAAGTCAGACTGCTTTTGACTCGACACTGTCAAGTAAGGCTGCAGAGCTAGAACTACTGCAGATATGAGAGCAGTACTCCACACAAGGATGGAGTGGTCCTTTGCATAAACAGTGCAATTGTTAAGAAGAAAGGAATTTCTTCATCTAAACAAGATTCCCAGTTCTGTAGAGGCAGACTTAACCATGTCCATGATGTGGGGTTTCAAAGATAGAGTGGATATTACACCAATTTCCAAGTATGTTAGGTGAGTCAAAGAGATGGAGTTGCAGATCTATCAAAGGAGAGAGGAAAGTTATGAGGTATTTTTGAAAGGGAGCTAGGGAGAAACTGGGTCTTAGAGGCATTAAACTTAACCAGATTTCATCTACCCAACTAAGATATCCTGTCCAAGCTTGAGTTTATTGAGGGAGTTGTATCGAAACGAGGTGCAGATCAAGTTAGAGAAGAAGGAGCAGATTTGAAGGATGTGAAGAAATGCGGTATTGAGTCATCAGCGGATAAGTGCATTTGGTTATTTGCAAAAGAAAGGAAATCGTTGATAAAGAGGGGAAAAAGTGTAGGAGACAGGAGAAACCTTTGAGGGAAACTGCTGTTGTTGGAGGAAAGGGGAGAGGCTGATCCACTGATGGAGTCAGATTAGCTGGAAAGGAAGCTAGAAATGAGAAAGCAAAGTGGGTGAGGGAAGCCAAAAGATGGGAGTATAGAGGTGGAACCCTGATTTCAGACCCCTTCACAAGCTTTGGATTTACCAAGGGCAACTACACAGAATTCCCCTAAATCTTTCAAGGAAGATGACCAGAAATTTATAAGAAAACTTTACTGTAACTTTTATGAGAAATATATTTTGAGCACAGGTTTGTGTGAAAAACTTAAAAGATCTATTCATCCTTCATTTATTTTAGGGCATAAGTTCCCGCTGAAAGCAATAAAGTGCCAGAGTTGTATCTCTAGGTATTTGAGATGTTCATATATGAACAGAACTCGAAGGATTTTTATAGAGGATAGCACATAAAAGGATTTACTTGAGGTGTTGTAAAAAGGAAATGACATAGAGATGTGTACAATGGAAATTCTTGATAATGGTTTGTAAAATGTCACCATGTACGAAGGAAAGTATTGAACCCCACTTGAGAGAGGGATAGTGATGTAGTCGTACTATTTAACTTACTACTAGGGAACCATGTTAGGAAGTTCTGAGAGAGGTAAACCATATTATGGGACATGGACAAGGATATATTCAAGAAGACCTTTTGCCTTTTTTTCATATTTGCTGTTTCCTATCTTTACTTAGTAGTGCTTGGAACAAAAGAACAATGGCCCACTTTCTTGCATCCACTTTCTAGCTGTCATGTATAATGAACAAAAACTATAGCCTACCATCCATAGCCAAGCCCCACAGACCAAACCATGGTGTCCCCAGATCACCTTAGGTACTCAGGTTTAACCCATTGGCAGCATTTTTCTCCTATACCCAGTTGCTCCACCACCCTCTACCCATGCATGCCTCTCACACTAATTGATGATGAGGCCATGACAACTCGTATCCTTTTTCCTTCCTTCCTTCCTTCCATTTTCTGCCCCCTCCTTTTTTAACATTTAGATCCTCTTGGTCAGTCTTAATTTGCTCATCCTCTCCTCATGTCCAAACTGTTTCAGCACACCCTGGTTAGCCCTCTCAAAAAGACTACGCTTATTGCTAAACCTTGCTTTTGCACTGTCATTCTTTCCTTGATAAATCTGCCTCTCACCACATATTATCCTCAGCCATTTCATTTTTAACACATCCATTCTTTTCTGTTCTGTTGCATACATGGCCCAAGATTTGCATCCTTGCAACACTGCTGGGACTATTATACCTCCAGAAATACCCATCTCTGCTCTAACTGATACAGACCTATCTTTCAACACTTTCCTCAATGAACCCAGGATCTTTGCATCATCTCCCCCCAAAAGTCTGAGTCAGTTTCAGTGGTTCCCTATATTGCCACGTCCACCTTCAGGCACCTTAAGCTTTCCACTTCATCCAAGTACTCGCTATTTAGGCAGATGATCACACCGTTCTTTTTTTTCCCCTTTTACACCTCATAACCTTCTTTTGTTCACATCAACTCTCAACTATCTCCTTTTGCACACTCTACCAGAATCAGACACCAGCTTCTGGAGTTTCTCTCCTGAGCCTCCAACAAGATCCTTACCACCTGCAAGTAGCAGGTGACTCATTCTCTAAGCTCCCAACCCCAGCATACTGTAGATTTGCCCCTTGCTCCAAAACCAGTACATTTACCTCCCTCATCTCCCAGTGCATGAACGGGGGTAAACAACCATAGTGACATCACATGCCTTCACACCCATCTTCACCAAGAACATACTCAACCTCCCTCCTTCCTGTTTACACATGCTCTTTTCACTAAGCATCTCTTTCACCCCCATCATATGATTTCTCTTGATCCATAAATGCCACAAATAAATTCTCCTTCAAGTAATTTTTACATAAATCTTTCAAATCAAACACCTGGTCCACATATTTTTCACTGCTTTTGAAGCGTAATCACTAGTATGCCAGGTATACCCAACAAACGTATACTTCTGTAAGTAAAGCGTATATTTTTGTCACCATTGTCTTTATGCAAACACAGTGAGTATGCATTTTGCTAGTTTTTTGGCATCTCTCCTGGGACCATGCAAACACAGACAGCCAAACTGATCAATCACTTCCTCCCTTTTTACTATGCCATTCTCATGTCTCTCTCACTCCACATACCATGTCCATCTCCCAGCCATTTGACACATAGCAGTCTTTTGGATACTCATCCATCCCTTTCCCACGTTTTCTTTGTTACCACTTTTCTGTCTGATGTCATTGCTCTTACCCCATCTGTTCTTTTGTTCTCCTCACACTATTTACATCCTTCCAAGCTATTTTCTTATTCCCTCTGAAGTTCCTAATGTCTTGTTTGCCCTCTTTTCCAGCTCCTCTACCTCTTGCCACATTCTCTTGTACTCCTCCTCCCAGGTATTCACACTCCATCCATATGGGTATCATCCATAAACACCCCATTTTTTCTCTAGATAGTGATCTGACTCCCCATCCCACCACTCTCTACCCTTTTTCATACTTTCAAATCCTACTTTATGCATGCCATACACCTCACCCACACATTTAAGAACTACTTTTCTTATGCCCTTCCCCTTCTTGCTTCACTATTTTCTTTTACTGTCATTCTTCTTTCAGTTTTCTTTGATATGCAAGTACACAGATATTTTTTTTAACTTGCTCTTTTTCACTGCTTTCTTTTTTTTCATAATAACTTCAGATCTTTTTCTGAGCAAAATAGTCTCTGTAGACTTATTTGGCAAGATTACAGTAGATGATGACAGGTGAAGAAGCTTGCCTAAAGTCAGTTTTGAGCATGAGAAAAGATTTTTTGGGGGGATGAACTCTCTTATTCCCACTGCATCACCTCACCAGTTTTACCCTATGGAAGTTGGGTCACCCCCAGACAACCTTTCGGATCTAAGATTTAACTATATGCAAGTGAAATGATAGGGGTTTAGCATTGTGATAATCATCGTTGGTTGTGGCAGCTCCTATAAGTACAACATTGTTTTGAAGCAGATTTTTTAAACTCAGTAGAATTACATTTCATGTGTATGCTATCTGGCACATTAAGTTGTTTGATCTCCCTCCCCACCTAAGGTATACCCAACAGCTTGGGACAGAACCATGGAAGATGAAGATGTGAGGAATCTTGCTTAGAAACATTTTTGTAACAGGCCTAAAATTTACTGTTTAAGTTGATCTTACAAGTGCATATTTTTCATGAGTATGAAGTGATTCAACTGCTTTGTCAGGAGTGAAATATTCTCAGTTAGTACACTTGTCACTCAACAGTTTTCATTGGGATTTGAGTTGGACTGCATGAAGTTGTTGACATGTACCATATTTAAAATACTGTGATGATCATTAGTGCACAACTGGTAGAATTATAAATTCTTGCTTTTGCCTAATTTATATTTCGGCAACATTATTCATATAGCTCCAACTCAAAGAATATACTTTCTTTTTCTGTTCCTGATTTGCAAATACACCTTCACAGATATACCTGATGGATTTGTAGAGCAACCCCCAGTGATTCCTGAAGTGACTGGAGGTACGAATGAAAGATTCCCATCACTTAGTAAGAAAGTGGATGTTCATTATGACAACATCCAAGGTCGCTATGCTGTTGCTGCTGAGGACATAGAACCAGGAGATGTTATTGTTACAGAAAGATCTTTTGCAGCTGTTCTCAATCGTAGTGACTTTGGGAACCACTGTCAAAAGTGCTTCAAGATGTAAGTATGAGTTGTAAGTTTGCTTATCCATTATATGTGTGAATATATGCAACATATGAAAGATGGAGATGGGAGGATGGAGTGAAAAAGATGTTGAGAGATTGGTGCCTGAACATGAAGAAGGATGAAAGGTGTGCACCGGATAGAGTGAAATAGAATGATGTGGTAGACTAGGGTTGATATGTCAGTGGACTGAACCAGGGCATGTGAAGCATCTGAGGTAAACCATGGAAAGGTCTGTAGTGCTTGGTTTTGGATAGGGAGCTATGATTTCAGTGCATTGCACATAACAGCTAGAGAATGGACACCAGCAGATTTGGCCTTTCTTCATATGTTCCTGGCACTACCTCACTAAAGTGGAAAACAGCAATCAAGAATGATAAAAAATGAAAGTGTCACTTTTGTAGAATTAATGATAATGAATTCACTATCATTAGTAATTTCAGATACTAACATTTAAACAAAATGCTTATATGCATAAATATCCAAAGAACTGAAGAATATTATCTGAATGGAGATGTAATGCTACTGTCAGAATTGATCGATTTATTTTAAGATTAGTTATCACTGTTTAGCAAGTAAACCATCATAAGTCAGGATAAAGGTTTCTTTCTGCATGTGACCTTTATCCCAGTGATGGCTTATTTTTCTTAATCATCTTCAAATGGCACTTCTGCATATTTGCTTCATAACCACAATATTAGAACAAGTTTAAAACCATTATAGTAACTGATATTTCTGTCCTGCTCTGCACATCCTTTGCTTATCTTCATTTCTTCTTCTCTGGAATATCATATCTGGATAGTATATATTATATATTATACTTTGTCACTGTCTCCCGTGTTAGCAAGGTAGCGCAAGGAAACAGACAAAAGAATGGCCCAACCCACCCACATACACATGTATATACATACATGTCCACACAAACACACACACACACACACACACACACACACACATATACATACTTATACATTTCAAAGTATACATGTATATACATACATAGACATATACATATATACACATGTACATAATTCATACTTGCTGCCTTTATTCATTCCTGTCGCCACCCCGCCACACATGAAATAACACCCCCCTCCCCCCGCACGCACGTGAGGTAGCGCTAGGAAAAGACAACAAAGGCCACTTTCGTTTACACTCATTCTCTAGCTGTCATGTATAATGCACCAAAACCACAGCTCCCTTTCCACATCCAGGCCCACAAGACTTTCCATGGTTTACCCCAGACACTTCATATGCCCTGGTTCAATCCATTGACAGCATGTCGACTCCGGTATACCACATCGTACCAATTCACTTATTCCTTGCATGCCTTTCACTCTCCTGCATGTTCAGGCCCCAATCACTCAAATTCTTTTTCACTCCATCCTTCCACCACCAATTTGGTCTCTCACTTCTCCTAGTTCCCTCCACCTCTGACACATATATTCTCTTTGTCAATCTTTCCTCACTCATTCTCTCCATGTGACCAAACCATTTCAGTACATCCTCTTCTGCTCTCTCAACCACACTCTTTTTATTACCACACATCTCTCTTACCCTTTCATCACTTACTCGATCAACCACCTCACACCATATATTGTCCTCAAACATCTCATTTCCAACACGTCCACCTTCCTCTGCACAATCCTATGTATAATATGCCCACGCCTCGCAACCATATAACATTGTTGGAACCACTCTTCCTTCAAACATACCCATTTTTGCCTTGTGAGATAATGTTCTCACCTTCCACACATTTTTCAATGCTCCCAAAACTTTCTCCCCCTCCCCCACCCTGTGACTCACTTCTGCTTCCATGGTTCCATCCACTGCCAAATCCACTCCCAGATATCTAAAACACTTCACTTCCTCCAGTTTTTCTCCATTCAAATTTACCTCCCAATTGACGTGTCCCTCAACCCTACTGTATCTAATAACCTTCCTCTTATTCACATTTACTCTCAGCTTTCTTCTTTCACACAATTTACCAAACTCAGTCACCAGCTTCTGCAGTTTCTCACCCGAATCAGCCACCAGCGCTGTATCATCAGCGAACAACTGACTCACTTCCCAAGCCCTCTCATCCACAACAGACTGCATACTTGCCCCTCTCTCCAAAACTCTTGCATTCACCTCCCTAACAACCCCATCCATAAACAAATTAAACAACCATGGAGACATCATGCACCCCTGCCACAAACTGACATTCACTGAGAACCAATCACTTTCCTCTCTTCCTACTGGTGCACATGCCTTACATCCTCGATAAAAACTTTTCACTGCTTCTAGCAACTTGCCTCCCTCACCATATACTCTTAATACCTTCCACAGAGCATCTCTGTCAACTCTATCATAAGCCTTCTCCCTATCCATAAATGCTACATACAAATCCATTTGTTTTTCTAAGTATTTCTCACATACATTCTTCAAAGCAAACACCTGATCCGCACATCCTCTACAACTTCTGAAACCACCTGCTCTTCCCCAATCTGATGCTCTGTACATGCCTTCACCCTCTCAGTCAATACCCTCCCATATCTAGATAGACCATCCTTATTCTTTTCACATGAGACTGGCATCTTTTTAATCCATATTCAGCTTTGCATCCTGTCCATCTGATAAGCCATTTACTTAAATCAAGAATAACAATATTCCAAGGACCATGCTTTGTGGCGTGCCACTGGTGACCCAGCCCATTTCAAGAAGGCTCCCTTGCCATGCCTCATTTAATTAAATCAAGAATAGCAGTGTTCCGAGGACCATGCTCTGTGGCGTGCCATGGAAGACCCAACCCATTTCAAGAAGGCTCCTTTACCATGCCATCTTTGTTCCCTAATACTAAGGAAATTTTCTGTCCAAGGAATACAATAGCCTGATGAATCAGCCTCTTTACCAAGGTTCTGTGCAATACAGTGTCAAATGTTGTTGGTAGTTTTGCTTAAAACACCATTTACTCTCTCAGAGAAGTCAAAGAGATTTATACATGTCTCCATTTCCCTGAATCCCGTTTTCTCTTGCATTGGTAATTTCTCATTTGTGAATACTTGCCCAAGTGTTTTCTGATTATCTTTCCCAGTGTTTTACAGACTCACTTTTTGCTGAGACCAGTTTGCAGTTCATTGTAATTTCTTGATCTCCATTCTGAAAAAAAGGCATAATATTTGCCCTCTTCCCTTCTATTGGTACTACACCCTCCTCCAGTGGCATACTGCACAATATTTCAAGTGACCTGTCAAGCATATGTGTCCTCTTTTTCAGTATGAACAGTGAGATTCCATCAAGACCATGAGCCTTTTATGGGTTAGAGCCCTTTGATAGTCTTTTTGTATCTGTTTTTGCAATTTCATTGTTTTCCAAGACCTTTTCATCACTCAAATTCCCTTGTGTTGGGACTATTGTGTCTTCCCATATGAGAGCATTTTTAGATGTCATTTAGCTCCTCACATATCTTGATATTGTACCCTTATGAATCTTTCCTTGTAATCCCTTAGCCTAATTAGCTTTTCATTAACCTCTAATTTATTGCTGATGAAATTATTGAAAATTTTTGGATTATGCCCTGCCTATCTTCAGTATGTCTTTATTTATTTCCTTGCTCATCCTCCTTATCTTGCAGTTCTCATTCCTTGTTTCTTGTACCTTTGAAATGCTGGCAGGCTGTTATGCCACATATCTCTTCTGTAGTACATCCCTAACCACCCTTACTTTTTGACATCTTTTATCGAACCTTATAAACTTTTCTCTCTATTTACAGCTAAAGATGCCCATGTCCCAACTCATTCATGTAGATTTTACAGAACAGTCCATAACAAAGATGTATATTTGGGTGTGGAAATCTAACTTCCAGTTTGTGTTCTCAAACTAGTTCTTTAACTCTGTAATTCTATGATTATATCTCATGTTTGAATCTTGTTTTCTCTTTGATCTTTCATGTCTTCATCAACCACGTATTCAAACTCAGTGCATGATCACTTTTTCCAATTGATTTATGATTTCTGACAGTTTCAGTTATTGTATTTCTGACTGTGATTCCAGACTTTTTAAAATACCATTTACAAAGGTGACACCAAGTAAGGATGGTGTATCAGCCCTTGTCATTCTGTTTTGCTGAGTGACATACTGTTGTAGGAAAATTTCATGTAAACCCCCTGGAACTTGTGTCTCCATGACTCTTTGTGTCCATAAGAATATAGATTCTCTTATCCTATTACTTTATAATTGAAATCCCTTTTCATGAGAACTTCCCCATCTCTGAAACATACATGTTTCACTGCTTCCTGCACCATCCTTCTTGCTCCATTTGAAATTTATTCTGGTTCATTTATAATCTTGTAGAGGATTATGGTTTGTCAGCATCACACTGCAAATTTTTTTCATTGATACTCTTCCCATCATGTACTGTTTGAATGGGCTATTTACCAATATTTCCTGAAACTTTACATTATCCTTATTAATGGGAGCAATGGTAGGTAGTAGTTGATAGGCAGCCAACGACCAGTACTACCCGTCTGGGTATTGGGAGGGTTAGTGAAATCTGCTTATTGGTTGTCAAGTTGTACTCCTGTGACCTAGGTAGGTGTCTTTTCTTTGTGCCTCACTACCATGTGGACTACTGACATTCTGTCCACAGTCATACAATCTCTCCTTGTCATATGTAACACTTGACTACACTTAACTCATGCAGCTCATTCTTTGTAACTAAATTTTCCTGTGGTAAGCACTGTGCATTAGCTCTGCCTTTTGGCAAAATGGAAGGAGTCAGTGGCCTGTTAAAGGTGAGGCACTAAAGGCTAAGAAGGGGCACTGGAGATTTTAGTTATGGAGACCCTGTTGCCATGGCCACCCCTATGAAGGAGTTCCAGTTGGAACAGGCATCAGAAATATAGATAGATAGATAGAATGGGAGTCATACCCAAGTTAAACCCAACAGTTGCTGCTGCTTAGCCATGCACTAATGTTTACAAAATATTGTAGCTTGTGACATTATTCTCAGTCATGCATTGTGTTTTTAACATGTATTTGTTTGTTTGTGTATATTCATGTGTATGTGGGTGGGTTGGACCATTCTTTCGTCTGTTTCCTTGTGCTACCTCGGTAACGTGGGAGACAGCGACAAAGTATAATAATAATAATAATAATATTGTTTGTTTGTAAATGTTCTATAATTTCATGAACAATAGATAATGAATTTAAGAGAGAGAGAGAGAGAGAGAGATCATCACTATGTATTATATTTCTTTTGGTATTTTTTCTGTATGTGTCTGCCTTGCCTAACTCTTCTCTGCCTTATTGGTATTGGAAATAATACCTTAGTTTTAGAAATACAGAAAAATATGAAATGATATCAGTAAAGCACTATACAGTATATTTCTTAGATGATTATGTGAGCAGTGCATTTACCTTCGCAGAAGACAGTAGATTCTCTCTGTTTGGTCTTGGCCAGCCTCAAACCAACACATACAAATAAATGAATGGAGAACACCATTTAAGCTACGATACATGATAGTTGATGAATAAATGAATTTTTTATGAATTTTTGATGCAATGATGATACAGTATATTTGTCATTGTTTCACTTACATAAGTCTTTTGATGACAGTTTGGCTTTTTAAAGCATTAATCCATAAATTGCAATATACATCATTTGTTTAATTGCAATTATGTGTGACATCTGTCACCTAAGATAAGACTATCACACATTGCTTTAATCCACCATGGCAAAATTGAGGGTAGATAAAAGATTTATTTTTTTATTTTTCTAACTTTTGTAATCAGATTTTTGATTTTATAAGAATACATTATGGTTTTGAGATTTGCATTTTGGAAATAATACTTTAGTTTTAGAAATACAGAAAAATATGAAATGATATCAGTAAAGCACTATACGGTATATTTCTTAGATGATTATGTGAGCAGTGCATTTACCTTCGCAGAAGACAGTAGATTCTCTCTGTTTGGTCTTGGCCAGCCTCAAACCAACACATACAAATAAGTGAATGGAGAACACCATTTAAGCTACGATACATGATAGTTGAATAAATGAATTTTTTGTGAATTTTTGATGCAATGATGATACAGTATACTTGTCATTGTTTCACTTACATAAGTCTTTTGATGACAGTTTGGCTTTTTAAAGCATTAATCCATAAATTGCAATATACATAATTTGTTTAATTGCAATTATGTGTGACATCTGTCACCTAAGATAAGACTTTCACACATTGCTTTAATCCACCACGGCAAAATTGAGGGTAGATAAAATATTTATTTTTTTATTTTTCTAACTTTTGTAATCAGATTTTTGATTTTATAAGAATACATTATGGTTTTGAGATTTGCATTTTCCTCAAAGGAAACCAGTTCATATTTTGGTAAACCAGTTCATATTTAGGAAACCAGTTCATATTTTGGTAAATCCAACAATAACCTGAAAATTTTTTTTCAGAACTAAAGCTCCAATTCCATGCAAGAAATGTTCCAGTGTGCTCTTTTGTTCAGCGGAGTGTCGTCAAGAAGCTTACTTCCACACCATTGAATGTCCAATCCTAGATCTTCTTACAGGATCAGGAATGTCCATTAATTGTTTCTTGTCACTCAGACTCCTCACTCAGTATCCCTTGTCAACCTTCTTGGCTCTTAAAGATCAACTTAATGAAGAGGATCCCAAGGTGTGTATATATAGGTTTGCCCATTCTGTACAGGACTTGGATTTTATACTTATAATTTTACACTCTCAAAAACATGCCAGTGGAGTTGCTGTAGTATATTTAAGTTGACAAAGGCCATCATACATTTACTGATAAAAACAAAAATTTCCTAATTACCTCAATCATAATTTGCTAATCACAATGACCACAGGTTGTGCTGTCACTTAAGTTTTATGATCTATTTACAGCTTAGGAAATAGATGCCTTGCATTTCATAGAAGGTGGGTAAAGGGGACAGGAAACCCAACCCTCCTATTATTAATTTCTAAAAGTTGGAAAAGAGGAAAGAGACAAGTGAGGAGTGCTCATTCTCCTTGAAGGCTTAGGCTGGGTTGTTTGAGTGTGAATATAACCAAGATGAGAAGAAGGGCGAGATAGGTATTATATTGAAGGAGAGAAACCTTGAAGTTCTAACTCTGAGAAAAATAGCTAAAAGGAATGGGGAAAGATTGTTTGGGAATATTTTAGGGGTAAAGTCAGGGTTGAGTGTCTGGGTGAGAGCTAAAGAAGGGGTAGCTTAGTTACTGAAGGAGGCGTTATGGGATGGTGAGAATGAATATAAAGAAAAGAGCCCCAGACTGATGTGGGTAATATGAAAGTGGATTATGAGAGGTGAGAGATATTTGTTTATGCACTTGGATATCAGATGATTAAAGAAAAGAAGTGAGTGTCAGGAGGAGTTGAATGAGTGTGTCAGTAGTTTTGATGCAAAGGATCATGTATAAGTGGTGGATGATTTGAATGCAAGAGTGGGTAATATGAATGCTGAGGGTATGATTATGGGGGCATAGAATTACCAGCATTATGAATAGGAGTGGTGAACAGCTTGTAGATTTTGTGCTGACAAAGGGCTGGTGACTGGGAATACCTGGTATATATAGGTGATAAGGGAAACTGGAAAGGGGTCATTATTGGATTATGTACACTTGGAGACAGACATTTGTGGCACAGCTTGATAGGGTAAGCACACTGTTTGAACAAAGTCAAAATTTTCAAACAAGTGGTTAGTTGTCCAAACGTATGTATGCCCAAATGTAAGTATTTTAAAGGTGTTAAAACACTTAACTCCTCATAACACAGTGTTTTCCTCCACTTTTGGTATTCTTTGGGTTGATTGGCAAAATGAGTTGGTGTATCAAACCCTGAGGTAGAACTCGGTGCCATTGTAGAAGAGATTTGATGCTGATTGAAAACAAGAAAAGTATGTCAAAAGTTCCTGCAAGCTGTATATTCAGTGACTGAACCAGCACTGCAGTCCAAGAGATTAGGGTAGTGTAGTTATTGACCAACCATGGCTGTATCATTAAGATCCCAGTGTGCAATTAGTGCACAGCCTGATAATGGTATTTCACATGATTTAATTTGATAAAGATATGAAGGTTTTCCCAGTTCCTTTATGGGCTTACGTAATATAGCATCAGATGCTGGACACTTTTTGGCTACATTTTTCATCCATTTTTTTTTTTTTTTTTTATACTTTGTCGCTGTCTCCCGCGTTTGCGAGGTAGCGCAAGGAAACAGACGAAAGAAATGGCCCAACCCCCCCCATACACATGTATATACATACGTCCACACACGCAAATATACATACCTACACAGCTTTCCATGGTTTACCCCAGACACTTCACATGCCTTGATTCAATCCACTGACAGCACGTCAACCCCGGTATACCACATCGCTCCAATTCACTCTATTCCTTGCCCTCCTTTCACCCTCCTGCATGTTCAGGCCCCGATCACACAAAATCTTTTTCACTCCATCTTTCCACCTCCAATTTGGTCTCCCTCTTCTCCTTGCTCCCTCCACCTCTGACACATATATCCTCTTGGTCAATCTTTCCTCACTCATCCTCTCCATGTGCCCAAACCACTTCAAAACACCCTCTTCTGCTCTCTCAACCACGCTCTTTTTATTTCCACACATCTCTCTTACCCTTACCTTACTCACTCGATCAAACCACCTCACACCACACATTGTCCTCAAACATCTCATTTCCAGCACATCCATCCTCCTGCGCACAACTCTATCCATAGCCCACACCTCGCAACCATACAACATTGTTGGAACCACTATTCCTTCAAACATACCCATTTTTGCTTTCCGAGATAATATTCTCGACTTCCACACATTCTTCAAGGCCCCCAGAATTTTTGCCCCCTCCCCCACCCTATGATCCACTTCCGCTTCCATGGTTCCATCCGCTGCCAGATCCACTCCCAGATATCTAAAACACTTCACTTCCTCCAGTTTTTCTCCATTCAAACTCACCTCCCAATTGACTTGACCCTCAACCCTACTGTACCTAATAACCTTGCTCTTATTCACATTTACTCTTAACTTTCTTCTTCCACACACTTTACCAAACTCAGTCACCAGCTTCTGCAGTTTCTCACATGAATCAGCCACCAGCGCTGTATCATCAGCGAACAACAACTGACTCACTTCCCAAGCTCTCTCATCCCCAACAGACTTCATACTTGCCCCTCTTTCCAAAACTCTTGCATTTACCTCCCTAACAACCCCATCCATAAACAAATTAAACAACCATGGAGACATCACACACCCCTGCCGCAAACCTACATTCACTGAGAACCAATCACTTTCCTCTCTTCCTACACGTACACATGCCTTACATCCTCGATAAAAACTTTTCACTGCTTCTAACAACTTTCCTCCCACACCATATATTCTTAATACCTTCCACAGAGCATCTCTATCAACTCTATCATATGCCTTCTCCAGATCCATAAATGCTACATACAAATCCATTTGCTTTTCTAAGTATTTCTCACATACATTCTTCAAAGCAAACACCTGATCCACACATCCTCTACCACTTCTGAAACCACACTGCTCTTCCCCAATCTGATGCTCTGTACATGCCTTCACCCTCTCAATCAATACCCTCCCATATGATTTACCAGGAATACTCAACAAACTTATACCTCTGTAATTTGAGCATTCACTCTTATCCCCTTTGCCTTTGTACAATGGCACTATGCATGCATTCCGCCAATCCTCAGGCACCTCACCATGAGTCATACATACATTAAATAACCTTACCAACCAGTCAACAATACAGTCACCCCCTTTTTTAATAAATTCCACTGCAATACCATCCATAAACCACAAAATTTTTGTTGTTGTAATATGATGCCTTGTGAAGGTGAACCTTCTATTGTAAATTATTACAGGTCCGTATATATCCACCCAAGCATACTGTTACTCACATAACAGTAAAGTCTAAAAGATAGCCTACATAATATGATATATACAAGCTTATGAAAGGTTATGTATTTCAACAGGTTTATCTCATGCACATGGAACTATGCACTAACATATCATTTTTGAAATGTATACATTGAGAAAATATTTTAATGACTGAATAGCATGAAAGGTTAGACTCTAGAGCTTAGGATAATTGAAATAATGTCTTCACATTTTTATCCTTAGGAGACAACCAACAACAAAAGCGTATATGATCCAACAGATTTCCTTCGTCTGTACCATCTAGTATGCCATTCTCCATCTCGCACGCCAGAAGACTTCTTTCATCGCTGCATTATGGTTGTTTTCTTGGTGAAGGCACTCAAGAAGACAAAATATTTTGATGGCAAGGGTTCAGGATCTAGTAAGTGAGACAATCTATGCTATGCTTTACATGCTTTTCATTTACTTGTACTGATTCCAAATTGTATTATAACTCTCGGTACTTTCACTAATAATCAAATGATTTAAAGGAGTGATATAGAAGTATTGTGCAGTGATACTTAATTTTTTGTATTATTCAAGTCTGTTGTTAGATACTTCTCATTTATTTAGTATGAAATTATGACTAAGAAAGAAAACAATGATATGCATTTTTGCGAGAATATCTTGAAAAGAATGTCACAAAGTGATTTTGTTCTTTTTGATCTTTCTATATATCTATCTGTGTGCGAGTTATTAACTCCAAGCCATATTCCATAGGATGTGTCATGTATATACGACTGCATAAATAATTTATACAAATCCTAAGACCAGTCTGCTGAAGTGAAACATGAACCTCCATACATATTATTAAAGTACTTCTTACTTGCTTTTTTTGCATATGAAGTTGATTTGTTTAATAAAACCTATGGCTCCAGTCACACCACCCTTATGCACAAAATGTTTACATCTTATCCAATCTCAAATCATTCCCCTGTCATCCTCATCTGAAATATCTCTAACCTTGTTCATTTCTTTCATGGCAACTGGTCTGCTTTTACCTTCGATTCTGAAGAACAGTCAGATATCCTGTAGAAACCATTACTTAAAAAGCCTTACAAAATGGGGCCTCATGGATATCAGAATAAGATATTTTGAAAACCTGCACTTGTTAGTTCTTATTCCCTCTTGTATAAGTATTGCTTTGGTTTTTGCTCCCAAGAACTGGCTGCTTGTGTGCCCCTATTACTAGCATGACCATGCAATACTAAGTTTGCTCTTACATCATATGATTACAGCCTTTGGCAACTCATGGGTGGGTCATTTTGATACTTATTTCTTTCCCTACACCTTGGCTTTAGAAATCTCTACCCTCTCATGTCTTTCCCAATAACTACAATCTGTTACACTTTAAAAGATGGATTTTTTACTTCCTCTAAATTTCGTAGATCTTTTCCCCTTGTCTTATTTTTTCCCTTTCATAATCATCTCGATAAATCAAATAAGGCCTGGTCTTGATATGGACTTTTGTCCATGACTGGAGCCTCCAACACAGAAAAAAAGAATACAGCAACCATTGCAGTTTTATTTTTGTCACCATGATTGAACAGTACACGGTATCACCTCACCTCATTAACATCTTACCAATGTTCCGTCCATTTTCTCTTCTGTATTTATTGCTTTTTCCCATGTTAGCAAGGTCATGCCAGGAACAGACAAAGAAATTACCTCATTCACTCACATCCACTCAGAAACTAATATGTTCAGTTACTTTAATTTACCACCAACACCATGTTATCAGCAAAATGATAATTATGGTCACATCACAGTAGTCATACATTGCTTTTATGTACTTCAAGTCAGATAATTATGGTCACATTACAGTAGTCATACATTGCTTTTATGTACTTCAAGTCATTTAGTCATACCTTCACTTATTCTCAGTAATGCAAAACGTATAACCCATACACTGCAGCCAGTTTGTTTGTAACATAATATTTTATTTCCATAAATTTTACTGCGTATGGTGTATATATGATCGAAGTTTTTGAATCGCTCATATCAACTTCAAGGCATCGCACATTGCTACCAGACACAACAGTGTAAATTTTTTGCATACATTGGTCATTCTGTTTAAAGATGTCAAGGGTGCCTCTACAATATTTGCACCCTCTTGATACATAATGTTTTGTGAAGTTGAGCAACATTTACGAGGTAATAGATATTACTGACAAAACTGGTAATCATACTTTTTTGTGACAAGAACACTTCCCGAAATACTACACATCTCAATATGTATGCCTAACAGTACTTCATGTATACCTAAGAATTCTGGTAGAGGAGCAGCCTAACTTAGAGGGCACATAGTGCACATCAGGTTGAGTTGTATATAATTTCATATAGAACATTATTTTCTAATTAACCTTAACAGCAAATTTATGGAGATGATTATGTAGAATATTTTAGAATAACTTACACATTGGATATTACAAATGCCACAATGAAAGGGTTAACAGCATTAAAAAGTCTTTGCAAACCATATAGAGTCAGAATTTCCAAGAGGGCTTTCTCATTCATGTTGTTATATGACTTTAAATCCATAAAGGCAGAAAACACTTTCTTCTTTTACTCTAGAAGTCTCTCTCTTATTTGTTTCAATGCAAGAATCTGGTATACACACCATTTTTCCCTTTAGAATTCAACTTATTTTTCACGTGCAAGGGGTTCACTAGTTTTATGATATCAATCACTGTCATACTCTAGCAACTATACAAAGGAAACTTACAATATTTCCCAGTTATTCTTAGTCACCTTTTATTTCCTGTACTTTTATGCGGTAGAATAATCACTGCCTTTCTCCAGTCATCAGACACAGTATCACTCTTCCATGATTCTGTGGACACTTTCTTTAAAAGCTACTACTCTTCTTGCTTGCTCCTTGGTAATGTCTTCATCTCCTGTGTATCTGTTGAATTTATCTTTGCTTTGAACCCTACTGTAGCTTTAGACATGCTCTTATGATATGCAGTACATATGGAGTTTTATCTTACAGCTCCTCTTTATACCAAATTTTGTTAATACTATACAGTCTGATCTGTGTGTGAAAATTGCTGTTTCCCACTTTGTATTAAGATAGCCATTGTATGATATTTTTACTGCCATGTATTCATTCATTTCAACATATTTGGCATTTTATAGTAAACATCCTTAGCACCTCATATATTATTTTCTTTTATACTTCCTGTTTTTTCTTTCTTAAACTTATTACTCTGATACATCTTTCTTCAGATGACTATGATTTCTCAACACTCTTTATATCACTTTATCAGCATCTCTCACTTTTCTTGTGGAAAAATAAATTGCAACTGCATTTATTTCCCTAGCAAGTCTTCACTTTTGATTGTGTCTCTTAGTAAAACTCATTTGCGCAAACAACACGTCTCCTTGAAATAGTTCCTTTTATGCTCGAAAATAAAAACTTTCATCTCTTTATTGGGGGCAGTTTGCATATAATATTTCACTAATCATATCTTTTTCCAGACTAGATTTTGACCCAAATATTTAGAATCTTCTTCCTCTGTCCTCTGTTGAATGGTTTCACATAATAATATCCCTCTTTGCAACACAACAGACTTACTTTTATTTCTTCTATTATTAAGTAATCTATCTGTGCTTCCCTTCACATTCATTATTAAGTGGTCACAACCTGCATACTGATTCTTTTGTTTCAGTATCATATATTGTTTGTTGTATTTTCAAATGATGTGATGAATGCTAATTATCCCATTGGAGAAGTTTTCTGCTTTTTTTAATATAATATGAACAGTTGAATATTTCAGTTCCATTTCATGTAGGTTGTACCTTAGCTTTCTGAGTGATAAACATGCTATATGAAAAATATATTAACAATATCTTATTTCTTGCAACAGCGTACCCACTATTTAAGGATAAAGGTTGGTAAACCTTTCCAACTTTCCTGATGATATAAACATTTTTGTGATTTTCTTTACTGTATCGATATTGCCCTGTAGTAAATCTTATACAGTACATGAATTTAGATGAATGGCAGACAGTAGGGAGACTTTGTAAGTCTGCCTGATTACTTGCATTAGTAGTTCTTAGCAGGGGCAAATGGCCTTTTTTTGTTGATATTTGACTGTAGACTACTGCTAGGTGGTTAGGAGTAATGCATTATGGGCAGTATTAATGAAACTGCAGTTATGATGGAGCACACAAAAGTATTTGAAATGATGAAATGAATAGGAAAATAATTTTTGGCGTAATGTTCATAATACTCTTTTTCTCCCTTAGGTGATAAGATTAGTGACACAGAGGCTTTTGTGGGAGGCCTTCTGCTGCGTTTCCTTCAGGTCAGTAGTTGAGCCAGAGGTAACATTCATAACCTGTTTTGTTTATTTTTTGTGTAAATGATTCATACAGAACCTTCTCCAATTAGGACAAAAGTTGATTTGAATTTCATTAATCACAATACTGAGAGATGATTATTGTCGTTGTAGTATACCAGTTACCAACTACTTATTTTTTATTTTAATAACTTTATATGTAGAATTTGTATGCAAATGCAATGTTTCTCAGCAAGATATGTCCAAGTCTTTGTTCACTGCAACTCCCTATCATCCCTAAAGGTAGAAACAGACAGAGGAATACCAGGGAACTTATTTTTGCCAATATATGACTGCTACAGATGTAAAAAGAAAAATGTCTGGAATACAGGCCACTTAATTTCCCATTCACACACACATGTTCTTTCAAGGTCTAGTCTTGCCATAGAACAAAGATTCTGTTTGCTAAGTGCAGACAGCTTTTGAACCCCCTGGAAACTCCTTCTGACCCTTTGGGGGTTGCAGCGCAATGTTTGAGAAACACTGCACACGTGTATTGAGAGCTATTCATGTAGCGTGGAAGTACCTAATGCTCAGTAGCTGTGTATATATTTTTAGAAGATGAAGTACTCTCTGGTGGATTATGTAAAAGCTTCATTATTATTATTATTTTTTTCCTCATACATGCTATCATTTCCCACATTTGTGAGGTGTCACCAGTAACAGATGAAGAATTGGATTTTTTTGCACAAATGCATTGAAATTAGAGCCCCTTACCACAACCAGGCCCCACATATCTTTCCTTTGTTTCCCCCAGCTGCATCGTATACCTTGTTTCAATCCATTTACAGCACATTTGCCCCTATAAACCCCATTACTCCAGTTTTCTTTATCCCTTGCATGCCTTGTATTGTCTGCATGTTAAGGCCTTAAGTCTTCTAAACATCATTTACACCATCTTTCCACCTTCTTCTAGGTTCCCCCTTTTCCCTATTTCTCCCACTTTTGACATGTATACCCTCTTAGTTATCCTCTCCTCTTTCATGATATGATTAAGAGGATGCTTGCATGCAAAAATTTTTAGCCAGGGAAGGAACGGAATGGCTGCAGGAATGGTAGAGGATTTGTGGATCATGGCACATATTGACAGCAAACATTTCATTTTCATCACATCCACCATCTGCATATTCTCATCTATAAATCACGCTTGCATTCATATAACATCATTGTGACTACTATACCATCAAACATACTCATTTTTGCCCTTCCAGATAATGACCTCACTTTCCACACATTTCTCAATCCTCTCTCTCTCTCTCTCTCTCTCTCTCTCTCTCTCTCTCTCTCTCTCTCTCTCTCTCCTGTGTGATGCCCCACACCCCAGTCTTTTGCTTCAGCCACTCCTCCCACTCTCTCTCTCTCTCTCTCTCTCTCTCTCTCTCTCTCTCTCTCTCTCTCTCTCTCTCTCTCTCTCTCTCTCTCAGTAATGTAAAATCACTTCTTACATTTTTTTTCCTTACTCATACCTCAACTAACTTTTCCCTCTGCCCTGCTAAACCATGCTTCTCTTCATACTTCCTCTCAATTTCCACCTTTCACTCACTTTCCCAAACTCAGTCACCAACTTCTGCAGTTTCTTGCAAGAATCTGCTCACAGTACTGTGTCATCAGCAGATAACAACTGATTCACTTCCCAGTTCCCCGCACCTGCTACAGTCTGCATACTTGCCCCTCTGTTTAAGACCCTTGCATTTAACTCCTTCATGACCCTATCCTTATACAAATTAAACAGCCATAGTAATGTGAACACACCTGGAGCAAACTAGCCCAGACCTTGAGCCACTCCTCACCTCTCTTACTACTTGCACATACTCCTTAAACTCTTCACAGAAACTTCTGACTTTTAGTAACTTTCCTCCATCATCACATATTCTTAAGACCTTCCACAAGGCATCTCTATCACCCACATCATATGCTTTCTCCAGATCCATAAATGCCACCTATATATCCTTCTTTTTCTCTAAAGTATTTCTCACATGCATTTTTAAAGTAAATGCTTGTTCCACACATCCTCTACTACTCCTGAAACCACACTGTTCCTCCCCTGCCTGATCCTGTGTACATGTCTTTACCCTTTCAATCACTACTATCCCATACAACTTTCTATTAAATACAACAAACTAATTCCTCTGTAGATTGAACACTCACCTTTGTCTCCTTTACTTATATATTTGCGTTATTCATACGTTCCACCAATCCTCAGGCACCTCACCATGAACCATACATACATTAAGAATCCCAACTAACCAGTCAACAATATAGTCACCTCTTTTTTTAAGAAATTCAACTGCAATACCATCCTCTTCTGCCACCTTGCCCCTCAGTTTTCTAGGCATACATATATCATAAAACACATTTACAGCCTTTTTCAACTCTCTTCACACTCGGCAAACAACACAGTATCATGCACAAACTGGCTTGTCACAAGGCACTATACCTCACTGACACACACCATCTCCACACCTCTTTTCCTAAGTTTTGCTTTCATCTTTCTTATCTCGCAATCCATATATATGTTAAAAAGTCATGGTGACATCACACAGTCCTGCCCTACACCCACATGTATACCTAAACTTTTGTTGAACTCTCCATTCACTCTTACACATGCATTTGCTCCTCTATAGAAGGCTTTCACAACATTCAGCAGGTATCCCCTCACCCCATATATCCTTAATACATTCCAGAAGCATTCCACTTGACACTGTCATATGTTTTCTCCAGATCAATGAAAGCTGCATACAGCTTCTTATCTTTTGCTAAATACTTTTACAAAGTCATTCCCACCTCAAAATTCTGATCTTCACTTCCCCTACCTTTCCTTTTGATTCAACAACTCCCCATCCTTACTTCTGATGTTTACTGTTCCACTCATACATCCATCTCTTTCCATTTTTACCTCATTCCAGTACAATTTCTTATTTCCCTTAAACTTTTCTTTCAAATTTCTTTTAAAATCATTGTCTGTTCCTCTTTTGCTTTTCTTTATCAGCCTCATAACATTCCACTTACACATCTTATTTTCTTCCTCCTTTGCTGAACTTCCACTGGTACATTTCTTTTTAACAACCATCATATGTCTTTTTCTTCTCTTCCACAGCATTTCTAATCTCATCCATTCATCACGCATTTCCACTTTTATTCTTATATCTCACAACCTTATATCCAAATACTAATTCTACTACCTTTAACAGTCTATTTCTAAAAATTTTAACACCTCTTTCACACATGACTGCATTCCTACATTTGTAATTTCATGTAAACTTTCTGTCACCTGTCTTTATACTCCTCCTTGCATTTTTGATGATTCATCTTCATGCTTGCCAACACTTTTACTTCTCCACTCTTCCTTGCACCATACCTCCACTTCTCCCTTATCTTTACCAACATGCCAAGAACTGAAAAATGGTGGGAATCTCCAAAGAATCCTCTTACAACTGCAGCATCTAGGCAACCTTTCTCATATTTTCATCGATTAACACCTAATCAGTCACACCCTTTTATTCTTCTCTTCCATCATTTCTTCTCCACTTACATCTGTAAATCATCTTTTGCAGGAAAAAGGTCTTTGCAAGGAATAAACCCCTCTCATCACTGATGTTCATTAGATACTTCCATTCTCATTTAATCCAGGCACTCCCATTTTACTGGCTATGTTACCAATTTCATCATATCCTATCTTATCATTCATGTTTTTAATTACAACCACTATCCTCTCCTCAAACCCATTTGTACAGTCACTGAAATATCTCCAGAAACACTTCTTTTCATCCATACTTTGCACACTCTTCATATTCACACATGCCCGTGTATACTTCACAATTCCAATCTTCTTTTTCATCCACGTTGTCCTTGATCCATGCCGACCACGCTCTGTGACACCCTCCCATACTCTCAATGATAGCACAGTTGCACGTCCTTCTTCCCCAATAATTTAATTAAATTTCCATCCATACCACTCCTCCTTCCTCACCCTCCCACTACCTAATCTCAAAACATATCTTTCTTCCTTAGATAGTGCAGTTCAACGCTCATGAGGTCTCAGAGTTTCTTTTACTCGGGCCAAAGTGTTTTGATGGAGCCAAGAATGAATCCTTGGGTGCAGCCATCTATCCAACTCTTGCTCTGTTCAACCACTCCTGCCACAGTGCACAAGTCAGGTGAGGATGCTTTTGTAGTTAATGAATGGGACTACCAAACTGCATCTTTAGGAAAGGAGCTGCATAACCATGAGACTCCAGCTATAAATCATTCGTTTTAGTCACGTCCCAATGTTATTAGAAGTTACTTTATTGCTCACTTTGTGTGTATCACTCTGTTTCTAAATAGATGTTTTCTGATGTCCTTCCTGATACTTCTTCTTATGCCCAGATTCTTGTTATGCTCTAAGTTACATGATTTGTAAGGGTTTCAAAGAAATGTTAATATTGATAAATATTTCCTCATTTTTAATTTTATAGTGTGAGTAATTAATGGATATCCATCCTTTCCTCATAAGTCATTGATCTTAATTCTAGCAGCTTTCTTGATGCATTTTCTTGAACTTCCTCAAGGAAGTATGGTTGCTATTTGTGGATATAGAAAGTTTTCTTTATGTTCATGGGACCCCATTTTTTAACCTCTTTTGTCTATCGTGCAACTTGCTCAATATCCTAATGCTCTCTGCATTTATTGTTTCTTCAGGTAGCTTGTTCCATTCGTTTCTGTAGACTTTGTGTCCTGTTGATAATTACTTCTTTTCTGTTTCAAAGAATGGTTCTGTGATTTTGTCAAGTCAGCTTGTGAATCTGAAAGTTGAAATCGGGTCTTTCACATTCTTTTTCTCTTCTAATGTATGGAAGTCTGTAGCTGTCTTAAGACCCCAAAATTCCAGTGCATTTTTTTTTTTTACCTGTTGATGGATGCTCTCTAACAAATCTATATGCCTCTTCAAATGGGTAGACTTAAGTGGAAGTGCTTATTCTAATGTAGATCTAATGAAGGTTATGAATATTTTTTTTAGCATACCATCCACAGTACATCCCTAAGCTTTTTGCTTTATAACATTATTCATTGAACCATATCTTACTTCTAAGTTTCCCTCATACTTTGTAGCTAATTGTACCCTTTTCCCCGTTTTTTTTCATCAAAAATATCACAAAACCTTCCATGATGATGAGTTTTACAGAACTCAATTCCCTGTGTATGTTTTTAGATAAATTCTGAGCTTCGTAGTTTCCATTATTATATCACCTATGTCACTGCAGTTTCATCTCTGATCTTTTAATGTCCTTATTCTCCATAACTTGATAATTTATTTGAATTTGTATTCATATCTGGTTTCATGTGTGGTGGGGTGGCGACCAGAATGGATGAAGGCAGCAAGTATGAATATGTATATGTGTATATATCCCTGGGGATAGGGGATTAAGAATACTTCCCACGTATTCCCTGCGTGTCGTAGAAGGCGACTAAAAGGGGAGGGAGCGGGGGGCTGGAAATCCTCCCCTCTCGTTTTTTTTTTTTTTTTTTTTTTTTATTTTCCAAAAGAAGGAACAGAGAATTGGGCCAGGTGAGGGTATTCCCTCAAAGGCCCAGTCCTCTGTTCTTAATGCTACCTCGCTAATGCGGGAAATGGCGAATAGTTTAAAAGAAAAAAAAGAAAAAAATGTATGTCTGTGTATGTATGTGTGTGTATAAGTTGAAATGTATAGGTATGTATATATGTTTGTGTGGGCATTTATGTATATACATGTGTATGTGGATGGGTTGGATCATTCTTTCATCTGTTTCCTTGCGCTACATCATTAATGCGGGAGACAGCGACTAAGTATGATATATGATTTTTTTTTTTTTTTTTTTTTTTTATACTTTGTCGCTGTCTCCCACGTTTGCGAGGTAGCGCAAGGAAACAGACGAAAGAAATGGCCCAACCCCCCCCCATACACATGTATATACATATGTCCACACACGCAAATATACATACCTACACAGCTTTCCATGGTTTACCCCAGACGCTTCACATGCCTTGATTCAATCCACTGACAGCACGTCAACCCCGGTATACCACATCGCTCCAATTCACTCTATTCCTTGCCCTCCTTTCACCCTCCTGCATGTTCAGGCCCCGATCACACAAAATCTTTTTCACTCCATCTTTCCACCTCCAATTTGGTGGCTTAGTAATGTATGATTGACACTCATGATTTGGAGTACAGTAATAGTTTATTCATATATTCAGTCATCACAACTTCACAGTGAGTATTAGAACACAAAATTCATAAGTTTCATCCTTGCTCCCTCCACCTCCGACACATATATCCTCTTGGTCAATCTTTCCTCACTCATCCTCTCCATGTGCCCAAACCACTTCAAAACACCCTCTTCTGCTCTCTCAACCACGCTCTTTTTATTTCCACACATCTCTCTTACCCTTACGTTACTCACTCGATCAAACCACCTCACACCACACATTGTCCTCAAACATCTCATTTCCAGCACATCCATCCTCCTGCGCACAACTCTATCCATAGCCCACGCCTCGCAACCATACAACATTGTTGGAACCACTATTCCTTCAAACATACCCATTTTTGCTTTCCGAGATAATGTTCTCGACTTCCACACATTCTTCAAGGCCCCCAGAATTTTCGCCCCCTCCCCCACCCTATGATCCACTTCCGCTTCCATGGTTCCATCCGCTGCCAGATCCACTCCCAGATATCTAAAACACTTCACTTCCTCCAGTTTTTCTCCATTCAAACTCACCTCCCAATTGACTTGACCCTCAACCCTACTGTACCTAATAACCTTGCTCTTATTCACATTTACTCTTAACTTTCTTCTTACACACACTTTACCAAACTCAGTCACCAGCTTCTGCAGTTTCTCACATGAATCAGCCACCAGCGCTGTATCATCAGCGAACAACAACTGACTCACTTCCCAAGCTCTCTCATCCCCAACAGACTTCATACTTGCCCCTCTTTCCAAAACTCTTGCATTTACCTCCCTAACAACCCCATCCATAAACAAATTAAACAACCATGGAGACATCACACACCCCTGCCGCAAACCTACATTCACTGAGAACCAATCACTTTCCTCTCTTCCTACACGTACACATGCCTTACATTCTCGATAAAAACTTTTCACTGCTTCTAACAACTTTCCTCCCACACCATATATTCTTAATACCTTCCACAGAGCATCTCTATCAACTCTATCATATGCCTTCTCCAGATCCATAAATGCTACATACAAATCCATTTGCTTTTCTAAGTATTGCTCACATACATTCTTCAAAGCAAACACCTGATCCACACATCCTCTACCACTTCTGAAACCACACTGCTCTTCCCCAATCTGATGCTCTGTACATGCCTTCACCCTCTCAATCAATACCCTCCCATATAATTTACCAGGAATACTCAACAAACTTATACCTCTGTAATTTGAGCACTCACTCTTATCCCCTTTGCCTTTGTACAATGGCACTATGCACGCATTCCGCCAATCCTCAGGCACCTCACCATGAGTCATACATACATTAAATAACCTTACCAACCAGTCAACAATACAGTCACCCCCTTTTTTAATAAATTCCACTGCAATACCATCCAAACCTGCTGCCTTGCCTGATATTCTCAGTTTTCACCTGATGTTTGGAAAGATAAGATCTAGAAATGATTTATCAGCCCTTCTGATTCTAGCATGCTCAGTGAAATGTTGATTAAGGAAATTATTCTGTATACGTGCTAAGAGATTGTTCCACGACTTTGTGCCTGTGAAAAGCTAAGATCTCCCAAGCTATCCCTTTACAGCTGATATCCCCATCGTTAGGAATTTACCATCTCTGTGGATGTGCATCTTGCTTCCTGTATCATCTTGATTGTAATCAGTTTTGTGTTTACCAAATTGCATAGTAAATGGAGAGTTTTACACTTTTGGGTTTCCATTTTCTGAATTATACCATCATACAGCTCTGCATACCATCAGCATTTATAGTTTCAACAATTCATTCAGTCTGTCCACTACTCCTTTTACTATAAAGGTACTTTAAATCTTTTCAAACAAGTTTAATGGTAAAATTTCATGTCAGTGACTCCGATATTTTTGTCTTTGCATCTTTTGAGAAACTGCTGAGTGTTGACATCTTCAGACTGGTTTAAAACCATAAAGATTGAGATCAAGTCTCCCCATACTCTTCTGTCTTCCACATTTGATAGATTTATGTCCTCTAATCTCTTACTGGAACTGAGCTTCATAATTCTGATATGATTCATGTTGATCTCCTGTGGATCTGTTTGGTAATTTCATAGTCCTTTGTCAAATGCAGTGACCAAACTTGAGAAGCATGTTCTAATTTTAGTCTTATGTACGAAGTGAAGAGTTTCCTGATTATTTCCTCATCCATGTATTAGGATGCAGTTTCAATGATTACCAATAGACAGTTTGTCTTCTTTACAGTTCTGAAGTGGGGCTGTGGCAACAGGTTAGGTTCAGTGCTGACTCCCAAGAACCTCATACACGCAGATTCCTGCAGCTTGTTTTGTACTCAAAATTATTGACACAAGGATTTCTTTCACTGTTTCCCAGCCTTGCTACTTTGCAATTACTTAGTCTGAATAGCATAAACCACATATCAGGTCAACTTGGAAGTTTGTCCATGTCCACTTGTAACTTGATATAGTCCACCTCACTCTAGACTTACTTCATGAACTTAGCATCATTAGCAAAATTATTCAGGTATAAGTGTAATCTCTCTGACAAGTCATTTGCATAGATGAAGAAGGACAGAGGTCCTAGGACCATGCCACTGGTTACCCCAATCCATTATTCTGAGAAGGCTCTTCTGACATGCATCATTTATTCCCTTCTTCTGAGGTAATTTTCTTTCCATCAGAGGATTCTCCTCATTATCCCTGCCTGAAGTAGCTTTTTTTACCAACATCCTGTGTGGTACAATGTCAAATTCTTTCTAGCACTCCAAATACATGAAATAAATTTTTTTTTTCTAACATAAGTTTCTGCTGAGGCCATGACAGGGGAAAGTATCATAGCTTCAAAGTAGAAATTCTGATTTTCAAAAAAAAAAAAAAAAAAAAAAAAAAAAAATAGATTTATAAAGTTTTTATGAGTTAAAGAGAGTAGTAGGAGAAACAGAGGAAAATTGTAGTAGTTCGGTGAAAATTCTGAAGTCATACGACATCAAAGTTAGGAGATTGAGGATCAACAGAGGGTTCATGTGGGATTTTTGTGTTGGAATAAACATGAACGCCTCTTTTGAAGATGAAATTTGAGAAGTGATTGTAACTGCAGTTATGAAAGGTATTGATAACACTGTTATTAGAGAGCTGAATTTTCAGCTTATAGAAAAATCACAAATGTTGGTGTCAGTGGGACAAGTCGAGTCATTTAAAGGGACAAGCGTATTAGGAGGGGCCATTGCTGCTTTTGCCTGAGCCCTGCCTCTCATTGGCAGCAGAAGCAGTACTCTGTCTTAGATATGATTTTCCTGATATGGCACAGGGTTTCTCAGTCAACCTTATTTTTTTGTGCATGTGTTTTTATGTTTGTAAAGTATTTGTATGTATGTTTTTTTTTTTTTATTATACTTTGTCGCTGTCCCCCGCGTTTGCGAGGTAGTGCAAGGAAACAGACGAAAGAAATGGCCCAACCCCCCCCCATACACATGTATATACATACGTCCACACACGCAAATATACATACCTACACAGCTTTCCATAGCTTACCCCAGACGCTTCACATGCCTTGATTCAATCCACTGACAGCACGTCAACCCCGGTATACCACATCGCTCCAATTCACTCTATTCCTTGCCCTCCTTTCACCCTCCTGCATGTTCAGGCCCCGATCACACAAAATCTTTTTCACTCCATCTTTCCACCTCCAATTTGGTCTCCCTCTTCTCCTTGTTCCCTCCACCTCCGACACATATATCCTCTTGGTCAATCTTTCCTCACTCATCCTCTCCATGTGCCCAAACCACTTCAAAACACCCTCTTCTGCTCTCTCAACCACGCTCTTTTTATTTCCACACATCTCTCTTACCCTTACGTTATTCACTTGATCAAACCACCTCACACCACACATTGTCCTCAAACATCTCATTTCCAGCACATCCATCCTCCTGCGCACAACTCTATCCATAGCCCAGGCCTCGCAACCATACAACATTGTTGGAACCACTACTCCTTCAAACATACCCATTTTTGCTTTCCGAGATAATGTTCTCGACTTCCACACATTCTTCAAGGCCCCCAGAATTTTCGCCCCCTCCCCCACCCTATGATCCACTTCCGCTTCCATGGTTCCATCCGCTGCCAGATCCACTCCCAGATATCTAAAACACTTCACTTCCTCCAGTTTTTCTCCATTCAAACTCACCTCCCAATTGACTTGACCCTCAACCCTACTGTACCTAATAACCTTGCTCTTATTCACATTTACTCTTAACTTTCTTCTTACACACACTTTACCAAACTCAGTCACCAGCTTCTGCAGTTTCTCACATGAATCAGCCACCAGCGCTGTATCATCAGCGAACAACAACTGACTCACTTCCCAAGCTCTCTCATCCCCAACAGACTTCATACTTGCCCCTCTTTCCAAAACTCTTGCATTTACCTCCCTAACAACCCCATCCATAAACAAATTAAACAACCATGGAGACATCACACACCCCTGCCGCAAACCTACATTCACTGAGAACCAATCACTTTCCTCTCTTCCTACACGTACACATGCCTTACATCCTCGATAAAAACTTTTCACTGCTTCTAACAACTTTCCTCCCACACCATATATTCTTAATACCTTCCACAGAGCATCTCTATCAACTCTATCATATGCCTTCTCCAGATCCATAAATGCTACATACAAATCCATTTGCTTTTCTAAGTATTTCTCACATACATTCTTCAAAGCAAACACCTGATCCACACATCCTCTACCACTTCTGAAACCACACTGCTCTTCCCCAATCTGATGCTCTGTACATGCCTTCACCCTCTCAATCAATACCCTCCCATATAATTTACCAGGAATACTCAACAAACTTATACCTCTGTAATTTGAGCACTCACTCTTATCCCCTTTGCCTTTGTACAATGGCACTATGCACGCATTCCGCCAATCCTCAGGCACCTCACCATGAGTCATACATACATTAAATAACCTTACCAACCAGTCAACAATACAGTCACCCCCTTTTTTAATAAATTCCACTGCAATACCATCCAAACCTGCTGCCTTGCCGGCTTTCATCTTCCGCAAAGCTTTCACTACCTCTTCTCTGTTTACCAAATCATTTTCCCTAACCCTCTCACTTTGCACACCACCTCGACCAAAACACCCTATATCTGCCACTCTATCATCAAACACATTCAACAAACCTTCAAAATACTCACTCCATCTCCTTCTCACATCACCACTACTTGTTATCACCTCCCCATTTGCGCCCTTCACTGAAGTTCCCATTTGCTCCCTTGTCTTACGCACTTTATTTACCTCCTTCCAGAACATCTTTTTATTCTCCCTGAAATTTAATGATACTCTCTCACCCCAACTCTCATTTGCCCTTTTTTTCACCTCTTGCACCTTTCTCTTGACCTCCTGTCTCTTTCTTTTATACATCTCCCACTCAATTGCATTTTTTCCCTGCAAAAATCGTCCAAATGCCTCTCTCTTCTCTTTCACTAATACTCTTACTTCTTCATCCCACCACTCACTACCCTTTCTAATCAACCCACCTCCCACTCTTCTCATGCCACAAGCATCTTTTGCGCAATCCATCACTGATTCCCTAAATACATCCCATTCCTCCCCCACTCCCCTTACTTCCATTGTTCTCACCTTTTTCCATTCTGTACTCAGTCTCTCCTGGTACTTCCTCACACAGGTCTCCTTCTCAAGCTCACTTACTCTCACCACCCTCTTCACCCCAACATTCACTCTTCTTTTCTGAAAACCCATACAAATCTTCACCTTAGCCTCCACAAGATAATGATCAGACATCCCTCCAGTTGCACCTCTCAGCACATTAACATCCAAAAGTCTCTCTTTCGCACGCCTGTCAATTAACACGTAATCCAATAACACTCTCTGGCCATCTCTCCTACTTACATAAGTATACTTATGTATATCTCGCTTTTTAAACCAGGTATTCCCAATCATCAGTCCTTTTTCAGCACATAAATCTACAAGCTCTTCACCATTTCCATTTACAACACTGAACACCCCATGTATACCAATTATTCCCTCAACTGCCACATGTATGTATCTGCTGTAATTGTACGAGGAAGTGTATCAGTCATAAATATCTTCCTCCCTTTATTTCAAGATTGAAATAATTATTTTTAAATTTCTTAAAAGATATTGAAATTGCAGATATTTCAGTGGCAGCCAAGTTATAACTAAAGCAATCAGACAGATAAAGAAAGGAGAACTCATCCCAGAAAACTATGGCCAAAGCTTCACCTCCAAAATCAAGAGTCAGCGAAAGGTTGAGTTAGCAGATAGATATTGGTTTGAATGCAGCTGTGAGGTAAGGAGGTGAAATTGATAAAAAAAAATTTTCTTATAAAATGAAGAAGGTATAAGTTGAAATTTAAGAGTTTATAGAGGTAAATTAACAAAGAAATGACTGCAGTGTGTGGTGAAATCTATTTCATATGTGGTAAATGGTTCAAATTTTCTTGAATTGTACAGGATAGCCTTGACAGTGTTTGAACTTGTACTGTTACTAAATACAGTAGTTGAGTCTAAGGAGCTCGTAGCAGTTTCATCTGTCAAATGAATGTTGTTTATGATTTGCTGTGGTTATCCTTAAAAGTGCTTTTATGGCAGGCTGTTCTTTTTCTTACAGATGACTTTTTTATATTAGTAGTCCCATCTTCTTGCACCAGAATTATTTCATGACTTAAATAATCTCGCTTTTGTGGAAGCTTTCTATATGCTTCTTGCAATAGACCCATCCTAGGTATGCTCAATGTCAAATTTATATTTTGAGATTACAGATATACTAAAGTAGATCTACACACTAAACTAGATTTAATCATTTGTCAGGAAAATTTTAGTCCCAAATTAGCAAAAACAGTTCCAGAATTTGCATCAGTCAATTCCCTGGTACTGATTGTAGTGTATCCTTGAAGCTGCAGGAGCCCATGAAATAGATCATGGGGTTATGCATTTAAGATCAATTAGATTACGTTGGTTATATATTCTGGATGTTCAAGGACTAAGAGTAATAATTGAAATGAAGGAAAGTAAAAGTTGAGATGTTTAGGTATAGTGAAACTGAACTTCTCAAAATCTTTGGATTATAATCTGAAGGGTAGCAGTATGTCTTTACAGAACAACTTGAAATATTGAACATGCACCTGAAGAATGCATTGATAAAACCAGCAACATAAGCTGTACAGAAATACAAGTATATAGTGTAGAAAGCTGGGAATAGTATGGTTGAATGAAGATGCAGAGAAATTTATTGATTGAAATGTAATAGATAAGAAGTGTGTGAAATACTTTAGAATATAGAGAGGCATATGTTAAGTAGGAAAGAGGACAGGACCTTTTGAATTTATGTTTCTTTGTGGTATACATAGAAGACTTCTCAATATTGTCAAGAGTTTTATCATTGAAAATAGTACCTGAGTTTGAGTAAATAGTATCATGAATGATTGATTTGTGAGTAAAGGGAAAGTGCTTACAGATTTTCTGATATTTGCATTTATAATGTTTTGCTGGATGATGTATGAGAGATGAGATAGGGTGACTATCAGTAATGGCATGATGGCAGTTAATACAAGTTTTCACAGTTGATGTATGTATATAGGTTAGTAGGAAAGCTGAGTAGGATGGTATGCAGATGGAAGTTGTTGAGAAAGAATTCCATTATGAGCAAAGTCCTCATGTTTGAAAGTGATGGGGAACTGTAGTAGGTGTATCTGAATAGTGAAATTTGAAATGTGCAAGTAAGTTAAGGAAGTTAGAAGCATTCTTTAGAAATAATGACGTTGGGTAGTTATGTGAATATGAAGTGAAGCAAAAGGAAGACTTAGAGGTAATCAGAGAGTATTATTAAATGGGAAAAGTTGAGTTTGAGAGAAGGTTCCTCAGGGGAATACTTTTATTGACAATTCTGTGTAGATCTTAAATTAGGGTTTCACACAACTTGAAGGAGTAAATGTGAAAGACCACAGATATAAAGAAATTAGAATTACAGACAAGATAAAGAGGAGAGATGTGAGAAGGATGCATGGGATGAGGATGTCATTATACAGACATGGTTAAGTTCCTTCTGAAACAGTGTTTTGATATTGAATGAATGACAAATGAAGGGTTGATGAAGGCCTTTTGAGGTAACATATTTAAATTTCTGAGAGAGATTAAGATCACTTGAGAGATAGGTAGTGCTAACAAATATACTGGTGAGTAAAAATTCAGCAGTTGATAACCAAAGATTGTTCATAGATCATGTACAGTGGAGTATTTTGTGTATGTGTTTAAGCATGAATAGAAACTAAACCTCCATAAGTGACTCATCTTTGTTCATAGAGTTGATAGATATGAAGTGCTTTAGTGAATACGGAAAACATTATTCACTTTCTCATTCTTTATCAAAACTAAGCTTTTGATTCCCTTTTGAAAATGGAATGGAATTATGACTGACAGAATTGTGCAGTATTATATGGTTTCTTAGGAATGGTTTACAATATTTTTTCTTTGACTTTTTTCTTTTAAGAAGCACTGAAGATAAACTGTTTTCTAATTTGTTTTCTAACTTCTCAGGCATGTCAGAAAGATTGGCCAATGTACAAGGATATGGACAGTAAAACAATGTCATTCAAGTGCCATAAATGCCAAGGACCCCTTCCAGTTGACACTGAGAACATTATGATTCCATTTGTCAAGTGTGAGAGATGTGGTGATCAGACAAACATATTATCTGCTCTTAAGAACCTACAGGTATGTCTTGTGGTTCAGTATGTCATGTATCGGGAGATGAAAGGATGGAGTGAAAAAGATTTTGAGTGATAGGGGCCTGAACATGCAGGAGGGTGAAAGGTGTGGGTGGAATAGAGTGAATTGGAATGATGTGGTATACAGGGGTCAACATACTGTCATTGGACTGAACCAGGGTATGTGTAATGTCTGGGGTAAATCATAGAAAGGTCATATACACACACACATATATATATATTTTATATTATTTTTATTTTGCTTTGTCGCTGTCTACCGCGTTAGCGAGGTAGTGCAAGGAAACAGATGAAAGAATGGCCCAACCCACCCATATACACATGTATATACATACTCGTCCACACACGCAAATATACATACCTAGACATCTCAATGTACACACATATATATACACACACAGACATATACATATATACACCTGTACATAATTCATAGTCTGCCTTTATTCATTCCCATCGCCACCCCGCCACACATGGAATAACAACCCCCTCCCCCCTCATGTGTGCGAGGTAGCGCTAGGAAAAGAAAACAAAGGACCCATTCGTTCACACTCAGTCTCTTGCTGTCATGTAATAATGCACCGAAACCACAGCTCCCTTTCCACATCCAGGCCCCACAGAACTTTCCATGGTTTACCCCAGATGCTTCACATGCCCTGGTTCAATCCATTGACAGCACGTGGACCCCGGTATACCACATCGTTCCAATTCACTCTATTCCTTGCACGCCTCTCACCCTCCTGCATGTTCAGGCCCCGATCACACAAAATCTTTTTCACTCCATCTTTCTACCTCCAATTTGGTCTCCCACTTCTCGTTCCCTCCACCTCTGACACATATATCCTCTTGGTCAATCTTTCCTCACTCATTCTCTCCATGTGACCAAACCATTTCAAAACACCCTCTTCTGCTCTCTCAACCACACTCTTTTTATTTCCACACATCTCTCTTACCCTTACATTACTTACTTGATCAAACCACCTCACACCACATATTGTCCTCAAACATCCCATTTCCAGCACATCCACCCTCCTGTGCACAACTCTATCCATAGCCCATGCCTCGCAACCATATAACATTGTTGGAACCACTATGCCATCGAACATACCCATTTTTGCTTTCCAAGATAATGTTCTTGACTTCCAAACATTCTTCAAGGCTCCCAGAATTTTTGCCCCCTCCCCCACCCTGTGATTCACTTCCGCTTACATGGTTCCATCCGCTGCCAGATCCACTCCCAGATATCTAAAACACTTTACTTCCTCCAGTTTTTCTCCATTCAAACTTACCTCCCAGTTGACATGACCCTCAATCCTACTGTACCTAATAACCTTGCTCTTATTCACATTTACTCTTAACTTTCTTCTTTCACACATACTTACATATACATATTAACATATACATACATATATGTGTGTATATGAGTGGATGGGTCTTTCGTCGTCTGTTTCCTGCCACTACCTCGCTGACCCTGGAAACAATGATCAAGTATGATGATAATAGAAAGTAATGATAATGTATATGAATATATGTCTATACTGTATTTCCTTTTATGTTAAATGAAAATCCATGAAACGAGTGCGGGTGATGGGATGGTAGTGAACACAAAAGATTTACTTTGCCAGTTGATGGAATATTAATCAAACAGTATTTTGCTGTAAAATCATGAGAATTTGCATGATAAGTACTCAAATACTTAAAATTAGGCTGACATACTTTATAAGTAAAAGATTATATTATGTTGTATGAGAAAATACAATTGAAAATTTTTTCATTTTTTCAAATTTGTAGTGTCTAAAACAAACCAAATTTAAAAAGTTGGGGCATAGATGATTTTTTTTTCATGATTGCTTTTTCCTCCTTGGCAAGGTACCATCAAGAAAAATCACATGAAAAGTCTCATGTGCACATATCCGCTATCTAGCTCTCATATGCACTATGCTCAAACTAGTATTTACTATCCACAGCCAAGCCCCAGAGACTATTCCATTGTTTACCTTGACCACTTTGTATGCCCTTGTTCAGCCTACTCACAGCATGTTGCCTCCCTTATACCAAGTCAGTATGATAAAAGAATGCTTTGCTGAGATACAGATAACATTATTTCCATTTTTTTCATGCATTTTTGCCATTTCCCTGAATGATTCACTTTTATCTTTTATGTCAATATGCCTGTGCCATACCATTTTCATGGTCATAACCTTGTTAATGTGCGGAAGATATACGAGTGTCTTGAACTCAGATGTTTTGTCCATATTATTGAAGGCCTTGCAGTACAGTATAGCAGAAACTAGGGAAATGTCAAACAGCAGTTAGAGCTCAAAAGCAAGGACAGCTACCAGAATTATCTTAACAGCTCAAAAATATTGAATATTGGTGGTGGTGGTGATGGTTGGGGGGTTTAAAGGGAAGGAATGATTAAGGGGCCCAGAATCAAAAGCAGCTCTGGGCCCCTGGTCATGGGCTGGGCAAGGGTGGTGCTCTCTACCTGTTCTTGGTACATGTAGGTGAAACCCACCTATGTATTATATAACTGGTGTTACTAGATAAACTGCTTGTGAGTGAAACCACACATAGTGCAGGAAAGTTGCAGTTTTTAGCTTACTAGGGTTTTGTTATATAACAAGGTAATTTTTACTTATCTTACTACAGATAATTTTTTACTAATTTCAGACTTAAAAAATTTTGGGAATATTTGCTTTACCTGCAGGGGAGTGAAAGGATGATGGTATATCCAAGGAAATGCAATGGGGTATAGTCTTTGTTATGGGAAATGCTAATTCTAATTCAAAGTATTTGCAAGGTCTAAATCCAGAATAAATGATAATTGCATGTTGTTTTTCACATTTTATTATAGAAATGTAGACATACATTCTCATATCAGATGAAAATATTTCTTGTTTTAGGCCCTTTAGATTGAATCTTTCCAAAAGTTGGAGCAGAGGACAGAGTCATAAAGAATTTTTTTTAATTGAAGGCTTAGTCATCTTTTCTTGTTCCTACCTCTCTTAGGCAAGAAACAGCGAATAAATATAAGAGCATTGAAAGATGTTGTTTTTCTCTACAGAACACTGAACAGACATTCAAAGCTGCATGTAAAGAAATGGAGCTTTATAATTTGGACAAAGCAGAGTCCCTCCTGATAGAGAACTTGAAGCAACTAGACTCCAGCCTCTATCCACCATACAGGGACTATCACCTTACACAAGAAGCTTACATGCGTGTTAGTCTCTGTCAAGGAAACATCAGGGTTAAGCCCCTCAAAGCTGAAGAATAGGTGGAGTTAGATGAATATATCAAAAGCTTATTCTAAAAATATAGGTGATGAAGTTGTTGATTGTGTGTATACATAAAGCACAGTGTTCATAGATTACATAAATGAAAATACCCCATACTGTAATGTATTTATTATTCTGAAAGCATCTGTACTGTATAGTATATGTATTTCATAATGAGAAGACAATTTTAACTATTCAATGTACAAGTAAAATGTGTGTCTGATGAAGCTCACTGAAGAGTTAAGTTGAAATGTGTTGCTGAACGCTTAATATAATTGTGTACATACAGTTCTAAGCTTTCATTTGATACAACCTTGATGGATTGCACATGCCAGCTCCGTTTCTTCTTTCTGGTTGATGTAGATGCTGTCCTAGCATAAATATATTCATCATAGAGGCATAAACAATACTGTATAGGCAGCAGCAGGATCAATAATGATAGCATTGAAACTGTTCACTGCATACTTTACGAACCTATTAACAAGGAGATGGAATCGGTCATCAGTTACTTAGTATCTTAAATGATCTGATTTCTGCATATAAGCTGGAATTCAAAGTGCACAACAATACAATCTTATCAATAAAGAATGTCAGAAAAATGTTCATATTGTATCAACACAACAATTGTGCATGTACAAAAATCGCGCTATTTCCCGCTCATGTATTTGATGATGAAATTGATTTCAATTGTTATTTCAGATGTATTACCTAATGCTGAATAGTTGAATATTCCTTTTTTATATATATTTATGAACTATGCTATTTCTTGCATTTAAAACTGGGTAAACTAAGCAGAAAAGTGAGCATTTATTCAAACTGGTAATTGTCTCCTGATCTTAACACCTTTTCATAACACTTTTATAGTAGGTGAGATTTATGTTGGTGTTTACAGAATTTTGAAGTGCTGGTATTTTCCCCAAGCTAAATCAGAGGTAACTAGATACTGGCTGGAAAACAAACTCAAATCAGAGGTAACTAGATACTGGCTGGAAAACACACTCACTTTACACCCAGCAGTGTGTCCATATTGTAAGTGTGTGTTGGGAAAAAGTTAGGAAGGGATGAGAGGCCAATCAGAAAGGATACAGGAGTAAAGTTTAACTGTATTTGTCTTATAAATATTTAATTCAGTATCATTCAAGGTTGGCAGAGTAATGATGGAGGGGTGGGTGCTTAATAGAGTAGTTTTGATTCAAGCTTTTGGTACTTTGAGATTTTTAAGATTTTTTGTATTTTTGAAGGATATAGCTAACAACCATATCAGTAAATGAATGTTTTCTCCCATATATACACTTTACAAGGTATGGTATAGGTTTCATTTTACTAAAATTTTGTAGTAGAGGCAGCAAGAATGAAAGAAAAATGTTCTCAAAAGCAGTATGGTCCTTCGATAACAGTACGTATATACCATTGAGCTTAAGATATGGTACATTGCTAAAATTAATGTTTTTTAGGAGTATCTTTAAACTTAAGTAGTGAGTTATAGTGAGCTGCATCGTTGACTTAAGAAACTATTTCAATAAACAGTCAAAAGAGAGTATGATTTATTGCTTTAACAAGGGTTAAACATATCATGCTAGCACCAGTCCTGAGGTCTGCTAGTTGTATATATATATGCACCTTGGCTGGTCGATTTTGAATCACCTATCAGGATATTGGATACTCTTGTTGCCATAGAAAACATCAAAATGTATTGTACTATATTCATCTGCATAGTATACTTGATTGCTGTTGAAAAAAATGCGGCTAAAGGGGTATTGCATTTGTGTAAAACAATATGATGAATTTTATTAGTTTTGAAAAAAGAAAAAATGTTGAGTACTTTTTAAAAGTGTGCCATATAAAGCTAGAGGTATACGTAGTTTTTCTTAATTCTTTATCACACACAATTATGAATGTTAAGAATTGTTAATGAATAAGGTAATAGCTGTATCAGCATGAATTTGTAGGTTTATACGGTAAGGAGGTTTTACCTAAGAATGCTGAGGTTGTCAAGTTGTGTATTCACTTTTTTGTCCAAAAATTGGAATTTTAATGATAATACTATCATTATTATAATTATTTATTGTATTATCTGTCTGTAGTCAACAGTATATTTAGTGCCAAATGGTTTGTATGCATTTTGATAATGTGGAACTTTAAAAGATACCATACTAAATTCACTTGATTTTTATTGTATTATTGTTTTTTTTTCACTTCAGTGATTCTCATTGATTTTGAACAACTTGGATCTTTAAGAAATATTAGAATGAATATGAAAATTATAAGACTGCTTAGCTTGCTGGAGTTTACTGAAATTTTTATTCCTGAATTTGAATAATGACACTTTGCATTGTATCGCAATCTGAAATACATGGCCAGATATACAACAAACCTAATTCCCTTCTTCAATTTAGCAAGGCAGCTTCTGAAAAAATGAACAAAGACCTCATTCACATACATCCAATCCAGCTGTCATGTATTATATATGTTGTTCATGTATGGTATGGATTTTGACAAAGCGACCTTTAAGAATGTATTGATCAAAAATATTCAGTTTGCATTATACGTTATGTTACTAATTCACAAAGTATTTCATTAAGATATCTTAAGGACCTTAACTGATAGTCAATATTCCATTTCCATACTCTTATAAGCTTATTGTATGACAGGTTTAGAGACTTAAATTATTGTTAGATGCATGTCACTACTAAACATCCATCCAGCTTTTTATAAAAGTTGTCAAAATTCCAATGTCTGAGTTTTACTCATTCAGTTGAGGCAAGTTATTTAATCATCTCTGTGGTATAGGCAAACTGGATTAGTCATTAGTTGATGATTCTTCATCCTTGGCAAATATCAAATTTAGAATCTTCATATGATACTGTACCTCATGCTATTTTCTCTGTGTGTGTTTTTGCATTATGATATATATTTATGCAAAATATGAGACCTAAGATTTTCATGAATATATGGGTCATACACCAGTTATTATGCCTTTGCTAGACATTGCAGTTTTGTTGCAGATGTGTTACTGATAAAGCATTATAATCTCGCCAAGGTTTGAACCAGTGACCTTGTAGCTATTAGTTGAGAGACCTATTATTGTTACAACGTTTTAGTGAGAATTTTCATCATAACTAAGTGAAATAGGGAGACAAATAACATCTATTAAAATGCTTTTTGTTGAGATTTATTTTTATTTATCATTAAATAACTGTTTGCTGTGGTAGATAGGTTTTGAACCTGGCACAACAATATAGTTATTCAATGTATTAAAAATACCCAACAAATCAGCAAACAATCTTTACTCAGGCTTGACTATGGCTCCTCTAGTGCAGTGGTAAACAAACTTTCTCTCTGTATTTTTCACTTCAATGTTTTTATCTCATTTCTCTAGTCGATCCTGTAGGAACTTCTGAGTATCTTGTGGAAGGTTTGTGTGTTAATATTTTAAGCATTTTGTTACATAATTTTATGTGCTCATTATCCTGATTTGGATAGTGCTTATGATCATGGTGTAATTGCATCTGCAATTATGGTACTATTTCCATGAAAATTATTAAAGGTCAAATGTAAGATACGTTGCTATTTTAGAAAACCCCTGATGATCTTCAGGTGTTAGTGCCATAATATATTTGGTAGTAAGGTAACCTTTCTACTCTCACTGTGAAATATTAAACTGTAAAAATACTTTTCTTCAATGTTCCATTTTAGGAACTGTTGAGCTTATTTCCTATCATAGTGTCTGTTTATTGTGAGCAGTTATAGATGTTTATTTGGATTTAATTATGCCTTACATAGTGCCTTTTGTACACTGTACTACAGCCTGACAAAGATTAAAAGGAAGGTTTCTGTTGATGTAATTCTGTTACTTGTACCTTGTCATTTGCATCTTTATATATATTTCATATAAATTTCTATGGTGCTTTATTAGTTGATACAACATAAGACAGTTTTTAGAATATTTCATCAAGCACTGCTGTTGGGTCTGTAGTACTAGTCTGGGAAGATATGCCATGATTAAAGTGTTTGAGGAAGGTTTTGAATGTTCTCCTCAGCACATAATGCCAAAAATGGCCTGTTCACATATAGTTTGAATATACACAACCTGACACTGTTGTGTAGGAAGGCATGAAATTTAGCTAAACAATATCTATCCACAGCAACTAGGTTGTAGGTATGTCTCGGATGCTTCTGAAAACACTATTGTGGGTGAAGTAAATTGACTGTCGTTCATAGCACTGATTTTTTTTCTCTGTTGAGCCAAATCCACAGTACAACCCATTCTTTCAAATGATCTAAAGAGACCTTTATTCCATCTCTTTAGGGTGACTGTAGAAATGTCTGGACATGCTAGACACTTCTGAAACTTTTTTGCAAATCAGCCACTTCAAATAACAAAGAAAAAAATCATTACTTCAAACAGGGCATGATGGAATTGCTATTCCTCAGTTACATTAGGGACTAGAGTGATATTTCATGTTAGTTGTATGCATCATACCTCACTTTTAAACTGATGAAACAAACCTTTGATATTGTGTTTTCTAAGTGTAAAATAGATTTTTACATATGATATAGTGAAATAAACTATAGTTAACATGCTTTAGAAAGATATAAAGGCAATAGAAAAAATGATCATATTATGTAACTCAAAATGATCAATATTGAAATAGAAATGATAAAAATCTAACTGTTAACTAAGAGGTTTTAGAATTTACTTTTGAGGAAGGAAACAAGGCTTAAAGTTGGTGCTCCTCTTGGGTCATGTTTTCCTTTTCCTAGAATTACGCACATGTTTACAGTGCGCAGTAACTTGAGCTACAGAAGTCTTCCACTGTTAACAAGCCTCATATGTAATGAACAGTTGCCAGTAATGAAACTAGCCACATTGTTTTAAATCTCAAAAATCCAGAAATTTATGCTGTGTGCAAGAAAGATGATAGAAAAGTTAAACTGAAAATATTTACTCATAATGAATGTTGTAAGGCTTTATAAATTTTAAAAATGTTAGAGAAGGGATAGAACTGTTTTTAGAGTGGAACCATATTTTCTCATTTTGATTAGTTATTATACACTCCTACCTCAAAGCAGAGGGGCATATTGATATGTCATTATTCATGTGATAATACTTGCTTTTCTGTATGTTCTGATTTTATATGCACAGTATTCCATGACTGAGTAATTGGATATCAACCAGACATGGATCATAGTTTTTTTTTATACATATTCACCATTTCCCACGTTAACAAGGTAGCATTAAGAACAGAGGACTGAGCCTTAGGGGGGGATATCCTCACTTGGCCCACTTCTCTGTTCCTTCTTTTAGAAAATTAAAAACGAGAGATGATTTCCACCCCTCGGCTCCCTCCCCATTTAGTTGCCTTCTACAGCATGCAGAGAATACATGGCCTGTATTCTTTCTCCCCAATCCCCAGGGATAATAGACAACAGGTACTGAAGAAAGTTACACTACACTTGATTAGATTTTCCAGATCATGATCAATGATCAAGGTCACAAGATTGGCTAGCAAGTGTATCTTGGATATTGAAAGTTCTATTTACTTTTACTGAAAACCCTCTTCTTGCTTCATATTCTCTCATATTTCATAATACACTTATTTCATTCATTGGCACAACACTGATGGTAAAAATGTTTATAGAAATATTACATCACTTACATAAGTTTAAGGAAATTAAGTGGATGGCATGTATGGAAAGGAGCTGGGAAACGTATTTATTCTTTTGAAATATTTAAGCTCGTTACCTATTATCGGTTACCTAAGCCTTCCATTACCCCAGATTTACACAAAGAAAATATTAGGCACAATTGTAGGTAGTAGTTGGTAGGGAGTCATAGACGAGGAAGGTATATTACTGGTACAATCCACCTGGGTCAATGATGGCTGTGTAGTGAGCAAGCACTCCTGTGCTTGTCAAGTATCACTCCCTTTCTGCATCACTATTGTGTGGACTGCTGGCATTCTGTTCACAAACATACAGTCTCTCCTTGTCATGTTTAACACTTGACAACACTTAATTCACACAACTCATTCTTCACAAGTCTTGATTTTTCTTCAGTGAGCCCTCCCATTTGGCAAAATGGTTGTTGTAATAGACTCAAGAAGTAGGTAGGAACATTATGCAGGAGCTTTAGGTAAAAACACATTAGTTACAAACATTAGGCGGGAGTGTTAAGTAGAGGTAGTTGGTTGAGTAATAGGCAGGAACATTAGGTTATCGCTATAGTTAGAAGTGGATGGTAGGGACATTAGGTAGGAGCCTCTGGAAAAACTGAATGAGAGTTGCCCTTTTCCAGTGACCCTTTAAGGGCAAGACGCTAAAGGCAAAGAATCTGAACTGAAGTTCACCGGTTATGGAGACTTTTGCCATGGCCAATCTCGTGAGGGAGGTCCTGAGGGAGTAGGCATAAGATGTATAGAGAGATAGATAGATTGTACAAAGGCAAAGGGGATAAGAGTGATTGCTCAAATTACAGAGGTATAAGTTTGTTGAGTATTCCTGGGAAATTATATGGGAGGGTATTGATTGAGAGGGTGAAGGCATGTATAGAGCATCAGATTGGGGAAGAGCAGTGTGGTTTCAGAAGTGGTAGAGGATGTGTGGATCAGGTGTTTGCTTTGAAGAATGTATGTGAGAAATACTTAGAAAAGCAAATGGATCTGTATGTAGCATTTATGGATCTGGAGAAGGCATATGATAGAGTTGATAGAGATGCTCTGTGGAAGGTATTAAGAATATATGGTGTGTGAGGCAAGTTGTTAGAAGCAGTGAAAAGTTTTTATCAAGGATGTAAGGCATGTGTACGTGTAGGAAGAGAGGAAAGTGATTGGTTCTCAGTGAATGTAGGTTTGCGGCAGGGGTGTGTGATGTCTCCATGGTTGTTTAATATGTTTATGGATGGGGTTGTTAGGGAGGTGAATGCAAGAGTTTTGGAAAGAGGGGCAAGTATGAAGTCTGTTGTGGATGAGAGAGCTTGGGAAGTGAGTCAGTTGTTGTTCGCTGATGATACAGCACTGGTGGCTGATTCATGTGAGAAATTGCAGAAGCTGGTGACTGAGTTTGGAAAAGTGTGTGAAAGAAGAAAGTTAAGAGTAAATGTGAATAAGAGCAAGGTTATTAGGTACAGTAGGGTTGAGGGTCAAGTCAATTGGGAGGTAAGTTTGAATGGAGAAAAACTGGAGGAAGTAAAGTGTTTTAGATATCTGGGAGTGGATCTGGCAGTGGATGGAAGCGGAAGTGAATCATAGGGTGGGGGAGGGGGCAAAAATCCTGGGAGCCTTGAAGAATGTGTGGAAGTCAAGAACATTATCTCGGAAAGCAAAAATGGGTATGTTTGAAGGAATAGTGGTTCCAACAATGTTGTATGGTTGCAAGGCGTGGGCTATGGATAGAGTTGTGCGCAGGAGGGTGGACGTGCTGGAAATGAGATGTTTGAGGACAATGTGTGGTGTGAGGTGGTTTGATCGAGTAAGTAATGTAAGGGTAAGAGAGATGTGTGGAAATAAAAAGAGCGTGGTTGAGAGAGTAGAAAAGGGTGTTTTGAAATGGTTTGGGCACATGGAGAGAATGAGTGAGGAAAGATTGACCAAGAGGATATATGTGTCGGAGGTGGAGGGAACGAGGAGAAGTGGGAGACTAAATTGGAGGTAGAAAGATGGAGTGAAAAGGATACTGTGTGATCGGGGCCTGAACATGCAGGAGGGTGAAAGGCGGGCAAGGAATAGAGTGAATTGGATCGATGTGGTATACCGGGGTTGACGTGCTGTCAGTGGATTGAATCAGGGCATGTGAAGCGTCTGGGGTAAACCATGGAAAGTTTGTGGGGCCTGGATGTGGAAAGGGAGCTGTGGTTTCGGGCATTATTGCATGACAGCTAGAGACTGAGTGTGAACGAATGGGGCCTTTGTTGTCTTTTCCTAGTGCTACCTCACACACATGAGGGGGGAGGGGGATGGTATTCCATGTGTGGCGAGGTGGCGATGGGAATGAATAAAGGCAGACAGTGTGAATTGTGTGCATGGGTATATATGTATGTGTCTGTGTGTGTATATATATGTGTACATTGAGATGTATAGGTATGTATATTTGCGTGTGTGGATGTGTATGTATATACATTGTGTATGGGGGTGGGTTGGGCCATTTCTTTCGTCTGTTTCCTTGCGCTACCTCGCAAACGAGGGAGACCGGCAAAAAAAAAAAAAAAAAAAATTGTTACATGGTTTCTTCCATAAGCTGTAATTCACTTGGGATGCCTTTCCGTCCTTCGCATTTATTATTATTATTTTATTATTTTGCTTTGTCGCTGTCTCCCACGTTAGCGAGGTAGCGCAAGGAAACAGACGAAAGAATGGCCCAACCCACCCACATACACATGTATATACATACACATCCACACACGCAAAATATACATACCTATACATCTCAACATATACATATATATATACACACAGACATATACATATATACACATGTACACGTGTACATGTGTACATTGAGATGTATAGGTATGTATATTTGCGTGTGTGGACGTGTATGTATATACATTGTGTATGGGGGTGGGTTGGGCCATTTCTTTCGTCTGTTTCCTTGTGCTACCTTGCAAACGCAGGAGACAGCGGCAAAAAAAAAAAAAACAATTGTTACATGGTTTCTTCCATAAGCTGTAATTCTCTTGGGATGCCTTTCCGTCCTTCGCATTTATTATTATTATTTTATTATTTTGCTTTGTCGCTGTCTCCCGCGTTAGTGAGGTAGCGCAAGGAAACAGACGAAAGAATGGCCCAACCCACCCACATACACATGTATATACATACACATCCACACACGCAAAATATGCATACCTATACATCTCAACGTATACATATATATACACACAGACATATACATATATACACATGTACATAATTCATACTGTCTGCCTTTATTCATTCCCATCGCCACCTCGCCACACATGAAATAACAACCCCCTCCCCCCTCATGTGTGCGAGGTAGCGCTAGGAAAAGACAACAAAGGCCACATTCGTGCACACTCAGTCTCTAGCTGTCATGTAATAATGCACCGAAACCACAGCTCCCTTCGCATTTAATTCCACCAAAATCTCTTTATGTCACTTATTTCTTCACATTTCTCATTTTATCCCTCACTATCCTCACTTACTATCATAGGAGTTTCTCCCAGTAACTCAGATCATCTAACAAGCTATGTATTTTTCACATGAACCCCATTTGATTGGCCATGCTGTTATAATGGTTGTTGTAGGGATACCGAGGAGAGTAGAATTACTTTCGTGATTTCTTAGCAGTGAAAGAGGCCTCCATAACCTCCAGCTGTATGTTTATTGAAGTCATTTGTATATTTAAAAACAATGGAAAAGTTAGATCATCAATTGATTTCAGCTGTTGTTTCCTAAGAGTACATCAATTGATGTCAGCTGCCGTGTAAAAGTTAGATAAAGTTTTATGTTACCTACAAAGACTTTTGTAGGCATGTTCAGTAAAAAAATTTAAGATTTTAAACCCCTCATATTTACATATTTAATGTCATTCTTTTTTCATTAGGAAAAGACAATGTCCATTCTCCCACTGTAAAAACTTTTGTGCACATTTTTGTAATATGAATTGTGTCATGTGTCATTGTCTACTGCTAAATCATTTCTTGCGTTTTCAGTTAACAGGTCAGTACCGGCATTCTCAAAGAATTCTTAGAATTGAAAGTTGTTATCTAATCTCCACTTTTTCCTCTTTTTCTGAGTTTCAGTCCATTGCTGCTGTTTCCCCTTGTTACACAAAATTTTGACCTTTTCCGGTACATTTATGTTTCTGCAAGTAGACTAACCAAACTGATTATGCATACTTTAATTCTGATGTATGTATTCTTAGTGATGATTTTTTTTTTTAATATATTACCCCAGCTCATGAAAATTATTTTTTTTGTTAAATAATGTATAATTCATACTGAATTACAATGACTTTTGTTTGTTCAGTGCACCCTGTAAGTTGTATAGACAAGTAGAGGGTGGTGACATGCAGAGACCATTAGATAGCCACAATCTGGCCTCATTTTCACTGGTTAATCTTTATTACTTTGCCCTAGGAATTGACAGAAAAAAGTAAACTCGGTTGTTTTGGTAAAGGGACGCTGTATTCATGACCACCAAATCCCGAAACTAAGTGTTGTTGAAGATGTATTTAATTCACTCCTGTTATTCTTGCATTTTAGAAGATGCAAGAAATAACTGAGAGAGTTGCCCATATAGAAAAAGAAAAAACTGGAATGAGTAAAGGCTAATGAAACATACTGCAGGAGTTCAGTTTATATTCAACACACATACAGCAAACTATAGCACAATACAATTGCATTAAAGTACCACACATTTCTGTTATTGCACAGATGGGTGAAAGGCAACTCATAACAAGAGGTTCATTCCATGTTGACAAATGAACATTTCACTGATGCAATCATAGCTGTATAATATATTTTCCTTGTATTCAGATACCAATATATTTTCCTTGTATTCAGATACCAAGTTAATTTAAGGCTTGAAATGACCTACTTACTTCTCAGGCCCTGATTAATGAAAATTAACTAATATGTATTACATTTACAGGGATACCATGATGTAGGATAGTGCTCTAATTAGGTGTGTTCCTACTGCTGTATGGGATTGGCATAATATTACTGGCTATGGTATGTTTGAGATTGATCACCATCATGCCATGGCCACATTTAAGCTAATACCCCATCACCAATTTTATGGAGAAATGTATCATAAAAGGTACAAAACGTTACATACTTCAACATTTGTTTCAAATCTAAAACATAATGATATCTACTACATGTAACTTTGATAAACTCTTCCTTGCTTAATATGATAAATTCCACAGAATATATTTGTTGCTAATTACTGACCAAAACCATGATGTAAAATTAATAAAAATCCTTGCAAGTTGAATCAGCCAGCCTTTGTGCAAATATGAGAGGCAGGTACCAATATATGAAGGTTGTATGGATCATCAGTGATGAAGCATATTAGAGCAATTCTATTTTTAATATTTTCATATAACCATTTACTTCTCTTTTATGTTGGTGTGAGGTGTAATATGTATTAGTTACAATCATTCAACAAAATTTAAGATGTAAGACGTAGGTGATCATGAGTACAGTATATAGTTTCCCTTATGAAATCAATGAAAATTCATGTCGACAAAATTTATACTTCGTGCAACATTAGCTTGTTTCCAACCAAATTAAGTGAATATATGAAAAGAATTATATGATCAAATATAAAAAGGAGAAAGTATTATGCACTGCAGTACTCTGAATCTGAAGCAATATGTGAATTATTCATGTGCCGATTTACCTCTTCATTTAAAGGAAAGCCTCATAAGAAATAACTGAATTCTCAATGATGTAATATTTTCCTATACTGCAAAATCATATATGCAATAATATTTCAAGTCAGCCAGATATGTGTCTAAGCTGTTTTAGCAACTTCTTTCTCTTGTAATGAGACCTCAACATACAGTGTAAGTACTTAACTACAAAAATATATGGTGTTACATTAATGTATTTTTTGCATTGACAGGATGAGGATATATTTGGGTGATTTGAGAGGCTGTGTACCCAATTCACCCTACAGAACTGGGAATGGACATAGTGATGACTGACAGGAAAGTTTCACATTACTGACAAGTAGTTAGAAAGACTTTTCCTTTAGAAAAATACATATCAGAATTCGTGTCTACTGCTCATTGATCAAATTTATGTCATTACCTAAAAAAAGTGTACCAGTTCTTTAGAAAGATAGAAATACAGAATAAGATAAACATTAAACAAATTCATATACAAAATAACAATAACAATATAAACACAGAAAATCAAAAACAAATACTCATTAAATAAATATCTAATGTATGGGATCAATTCTCACAAATGGTGAGAGTTGCCACAAATTAATGGTCATCATAGCAATGAAACTAAAACTAATCTCAATGACAGGGTCAGTTTGCCTTGTGTGACAATCATTTTGAAGCAGTTAAAGCTGATAATTATCCTGCTAATATGTATGTAAGTAGATGAAAGTTATAAATTCTCTGTGACTGCTGCCTAGGAATTTAATCCCAAATTTCAGCTGCTGGGACAACGTGATACATTCCACCACAGTCACCACTTACCACATTTTGTCTGAACTATAGGTTTAAAAACAGTGATCTCATGCTCCTGTGACTGTTCCTTTTTGCTTACTAGATGCAGACAGTGGGATGATCACAGATCATCGTTTTTTCCAGATATTTCTTTCTCTATCCTTTCCTCTTACTTTCTCCATCTATTTGTATTACACTTCATTTCTAACTGGCAATAACAGTCATTGGGATCTCAGGGATTCGTAGATACTATGTACAATATTTACAGTAAAGAACACATTTGGGAAAATAGTTCACACCTCACATGGAAGGTGCTCTCTTAGTGTCACGTGAAAAATTGTAAGGAAGTATTCACACTATGAACAAAGATGAAAGATGAGTATCCATACATTAAGAGTGTTATTAAAATCTGCATATGTCAAAGTACCACAGGTTTAAGTCTTTAGGTTTTTTAAGCTATTCCAAAGACAAGTGATTGTTGGTTATTTGAGCTTTAGGTCTACCAACTACAAGGGTCATTAAAGCCATCAATGTCAAGTTACATCCACCAACTGAAAAATGTTTTGACACCTTGAGGTGTAAAGGATAATTATAAGACCACTTACACTCTCACTATGCATGTGTCCCATGAAGTAATGGTTTACTGGCATGAACAAGGTATACTGCTAGATTATAATATACTTTAGATTGACTTCAATCACTGCTCAGTTAACTTTAGATGCCAGGTTATAGCTGAGAAATATAGTGGGTAGCTATAATTTTACAAGTGCCTGAAAATGCACTACAAATAAAAATTACAATCAAATTTATGTTAAAAGATTGAAATGTATAAAACTAATGAATAAGTGTAGTCAAAATATGCTTAGATTAAATCTTTCAAAAGTCCACAGATGAAAGAGGCACCTGTGTAATGCACGTTATTTTAAAAATACAATCCACATCAGTTTATGGAAAATGATATTGACTGTGGAGCTAGACGTCACTTTTCTTGGAAAATTTTGCTTCTGAAAGTCATAACTCCCTAACTTCCCACCCTAGAAGCCCCTTCTATCTGTCCATCAGTAGGGAACATTGGTCCTAAAGTGTACTGTGTGTGCATCTAAATGCAGAGTGTGCACGGCAATTGCATAATAAGTGCTCAGAATCTCATGATAGTTGTACTGTGGGGATGAAGGGTCTCAGGATATGTTAAAACAGTGTTTGTACTTTTGTAGTGATAGATGATGTCCACAGCATAAATGGGAGAGTGTGACTTGTATTTGTCTGGACAGTGTGGTTTCTGATGGGTATATGTACTTCTAAAGGTCTGGAGTTTAATGCTGAGTTGGGAGGTTGGTTATTGAATGCTTTTTGGGTTATTTTAGTGTTTATGTGTATTGATAGTGTTATATTTGGGGGGGATCTGACAGCAGAAGTTATTGAAGTGCAAGGCTAATGTATGATTTTTATTTCTACTTGGGGATTGCTAGTTAGTTACAGAGTGGTTTTTGTGTTTGGGGGAGGGAGGTCTAGTGCTGTTGCATAGAACTTGGTGCTTCAGTGAGGAAGCACCAGGAAAAACAAACAAAAAAGGCCACATTCGTTCATAGTCTCTGTAGCTTTCATGTGTAATGCACCGAAACATTGCTCCCTATCTACATCCAGGCCCCAGAAACCTTTTCATGGTTCACTCCAGACACTTCACATGCCCTAGTAAAGTCCATTGACAGCATGTCGACTCCAGTATACCACATTGCTCCAATTCATTTTATACCATGCATGCCTTTCACCCTCCAGTATGTTCAGGCCGATTGGTTAAAGTCTTTTTCACTCCATCCTTCCACCTGCAATTTGGTCTCCTATTTCTCCGTATTCCCTCCAACTCTGGCACATATATCCTCTTTGACAACCTTTCCACACTTATTTTTTCCGTATGTCCAAACCATTTCAACACACCTCTCTCAACCACACTCATTTTATTACCACACATTTCTCTTACCCTTTCATTACTTACTCGATCAAACCACCTCACACCACATATTGTCCTCAAACATTTCATTTCCAACACACCCAACTTCCCCAATACAACTCTTACACCCAACTTCCCCAATACAACTCTCACCTATAACCCATGCCTCGCAACCATATAATATTGTTGGAACCATCAATTCTTTAAACATACCCATTTTTGCTCTCCAAGATAACGTTCACTCTTTACACACATTCTTCATTGCTCCCAGAGCCTTTGCCCCCTCCCCCCACCCTATGGCTTACTTCTGCTTCCATGGTTCCATTCGCTACCAAGTCCACTCCCAGATAATGAAAACACTTCACTTCCTCCAATATTTCTCCATTCAAACTTACATCCCAACTAACTTGTCCCTTAACCCTGTCACTTCCTCCAATTTTTCTCCATTCAAACTTACATCCCCACTAACTTGTCCCTCAACCCTACTGAACCTAATAACCCTGCTCTTATTCGCATTTACAATGAAATTTCTCCTCTCACAAGCTTTTCCAAACTCAGTCACCAACTTCTGCAGTTTTATCACTCAAATCAGCTTCCAGTGCTGTATCATTGGCAAACAACAGTTGATTCACCTCCAAGGCCCTCGCATCCCCATCATATTGCATACATGCTGCTCTCTCCAAAACTCTTACGTTTACCTCCATAACCACCCCTACGATAAACAAATTAAACAACAATGTGGACATCACACACCCCTTGCCGCAGACAGGCCTTTACCGGAAACCAATTACTCTCCTCTCTTCCTACTCGTACACATGCCTTACACCCTTGATAAAAACTTCTCCCTGCTCCATATTTGACTTCTTTGTTAGCACTCAGGAAGTTGGCCATGATTTTGAAGAGTGTGGGTAACTGAGCAATAAGTGTTTGGTGTTTTCACTGAGGAAATCCCATCATGGGCAAGAAGAGTCCTGGGATATGTTGAATCAGCATTTGTAGCAATGTAGGGGTGGTAACATGGGAAAGTATGATTTGTCTTTGTTAGGGGAGTGTGTTATTGCAGGGATGGTTGTCTAGTGCCTGTCAGGTCGTTTCAATGAGTGTATTTTCAAAGAATCCTATCTATTGGATGTGGGGGGGAATCTCTAAGTAGAGGTTGTAGAGGTTGCTGAAGTATATGGCAGAGGTAAGCTTTTCATTTCTACTTAATGGTTGATGATTAGTTATGATTTGGGTGGAGGGGCTAACACTCTGGCATAGAATCAAGTGCTAAGCATGTCAAGATAGAACAATATTAGGAGGATCTTTGTTTCATTGTGTAGGTGTAGACTGTTTGTGATTGCCAGTAAGGCAGCCAGGGATGTTCTCATTGCTATATTTATCATGTTTTGAGGCTTTGTTATACTTGCTTTTGAAAGGACAGGAGATTAGGTAGGTAGTGCGTAGTTTATATAGAAGCAGATGAATTGTTTGTTGAGGATAGTGGTAAGGGATTCTTTTTCTTCTCCAAATCTAGTGCCATTTAGTGTTGGGGGGAATTTAGTTTGTGTCAATGATTTTGGTGTGAGGAGAGTACAACATTGTTATTGATGTGAGGAGCGAATGTCATTGTCACTAATGTGGGAAGTAAATGTCATTGTCATTGGTGTGGGGGAGTGAATATCACTGTTATTGGTGTGGGGAGTGAATGTCATTGTTGTTTGTGATCTCAAGAAAGGCTGTGGTGTCTTGTTCAATGGGAGCAATTGCTCATTCAAGATGAAGTTAGGGTATGAGGTGGATATGTGTCTGTCAGGGTTAAAAGGGTGATTGAAGATTTATGTGGAGATGCAAACATTCTCTTATGTTTGAGTTGTTATTCCAACTGTGTAATGTATTAGTCCATGTTTGTTGTTGGCATTCATAAATGATTAAGAAGATATATGTGTTAGAAGTGGAAAGAACACAGAGGAGGGGGAAACCATGGATGAAATGGAAGTATGAAATGAAAGTTTTCATGAGTTATCAGGTCCTGAAATTGTGAAGCATGCATGGCCTAGAGCAAATTAGGTTTGATTTAATTACTATTGTGATTATTATTTGTGTTTTAAGGGAATAGTCTTACATGCATGCTGCTGTATTTTTTACCTTGTATATGTGGACTGTGTCTTTACACCCTACCTTATGCCAAGAAAGAATACCTGGGTGGACTGTGGATTGGCTGCTGAAAACTAGATCTAAACCCCTTCAGGTATGATCCCAGGCAGCCTGTGCATGCTACACCATAGAGGTCTGCAGTTCACAGAAGGTGAAGTGCTGCCAATGGGCTGGAACAGGACAAATTCATAAATGCATATGAAGCAAACATCTCTCAATCTACCTTTTTCGATTTACGTCACCAATATTGAAGCAATGTCAATCTGTTTAGTCACAATGCTGTCATGATCAATTCAGTATTTTTTTTACTTTTTCAGTTTTATGAAATGTATTTACTGAACATATAATGCATATCCATTTTAAGAGACCCTATATATTTCATAATAAACTTCAATAATGCAGTTGGAAGACCTCATATTTGGACATAATTATATCCACTGTCATTTGCATTGAAATTTTTTTGTTTACTTTCATCTTGTTCATAGCAATGGATCATAATACTTCTTTGGCTTTGATAATGCAGCTGTCTGCATAGTAACTTCTTGCATTTCCTGCACTTAGTTTTCTTCACAAAAACATATATATATGATATTCATCTTGACATGCCATTATCTAGTGAATGATTAAAATTCACATCACAATTTGCATCACCTCTTTACCCCAGAAGTCCTATCTGGGGGTACCTGGCAGAACCAATAACACCTTCATCAATCAATGTTTTTGGCTCCTACCTTGGTGCAACAGTAGATTTGTCTTCTTTTTTCTGGGTGAGCTATATGCAGTCTTGCTTGACCTTTCAAATTACGGAGTGTTTTATTTCATTGTTGGGAAGATCAACATCTGCATTTTGGTAGTACTTGGGGAACTTCTCTTTGGCATAATCCATACCACAAAGGACCTCACACAATCTGATTAGGACAGCACGGCGGCAGACAAATACTACGAAGATTATGACGCCTTGCATGATGTTGATCAGGTCAAACACCAACCTGGAAGGATGTTACAGAGTTAGTTGAAAATAATCATTCACTACAATGTGTAACTGATCCTTAAGGTTACATGGTCTGCAGAAGCTTTAGCAGATATAAAATTTATTTTATTTATTTTGCTTTGTCGCTGTCTCCCGCATTAGCGAGGTAGTGCAAGGAAACATACGAAAGAATGGCCCAACCCGCCCACATACACATGTATATACATACACGTCTACACACGCAAATATACGTACCTATACATCTCAATGTATACATATATATACACACACAGACATATACATATATACATATGTACATAATTCATACTGTCTGCCTCTATTTATTCCCATCGCCACCCGGCCACACATGGCATAACAACCCCCTCCCCCCTCATGTGTGCAAGGTAGCGCTAGGAAAAGACACCAAAGGCCCCATTCGTTCACATTCATTCTCTAGCTGTCATGTAATAATGCACCGAAACCACAGCTCCCTTTCCTCATCCAGGCCCCACACAACTTTCCATGGTTTACCCCAGACGCTTCACATGCCCTGGTTCAATCCACTGACAGCACGTCAACCCCGGTATACCACATCGTTCCAATTCACTCTATTCCTTGCATGCCTTTCACCCTCCTGCATGTTCAGGCCCCAATCACTCAAAATCTTTTTCACTCCATCTTTCCACCTCCAATTTGGTCTCCCACTTCTCCTCGTTCCCTCCACCTCTGACACACATATATCCTCTGGGTCAATCTTTCCTCACTCATTCTCTCCATGTGACCAAACCATTTCAAAACACCCTCTTCTGCTCTCTCAACCACACTCTTTTTATTTCCACACATCTCTCTTACCTTTTACATTACTCACTCGATCAAACCACCTCACACCACATATTGTCCTCAAACATCTCATTTCCAGCACATCCACCCTCCTGCGCACAACTCTATCCATAGCCCATGCCTTGCAACCATACAACATTGTTGGAACCACTATTCCTTCAAACATACCCATTCTTGCTTTCCGAGATAATGTTCTCGACTTCCAAATTTTCTTGAAGGCTCCCAGAATTTTCGCCCCCTCCCCCACCCTATGATTCACTTCCGCTTCCATGGTTCCATCTGCTGCCAGATCCACTCCCAGATATTTAAAACACTTTACTTCCTCCAGTTTTTCTCCATTCAAACTTACCTCCCAATTGACTTGACCCTCAACCCTACTGTACCTAATAACCTTGCTCTTATTCACATTTACTCTCAACTTTCTTCTTTCACACACTTTACCAAACTCAGTCACCAGCTTCTGCAGTTTCTCACATGAATCAGCCACCAGCGCTGTATCATCTGCGAACAACAACTGACTCACTTCCCAAGCTCTCTCATCCACAACAGACTTCATACTTGCCCCTCTTTCCAAAACTCTTGCATTCACCTCCCTAACAACCCCATCCATAAACATATTAAACAACCATGGAGACATCACATACCCCTGCCGCAAACCTACATTCACTGAGAACCAATCACTTTCCTCTCTTCCTACACGTACACATGCCTTACATCCTCGATAAAAACTTTTCACTGCTTCTAACAACTTGCCTCCCACACCATATATTCTTAATACCTTCCACAGAGCATCTCTATCAACTCTATCATATGCCTTCTCCAGATCCATAAATGCTACATGTAAATCCATATGTTTTTCTAAGTATTTCTCACATACATTCTTCAAAGCAAACACCTGATCCACACATCCTCTACCACTTCTGAAACCATGCTGCTCTTCCCCAATCTGATGCTCTGTACATGCCTTCACCCTCTCAATCAATACCCTCCCATATAATTTCCCAGGAATACTCAACAAACTTATACCTCTGTAATTTGAGCACTCACTTTTATCCCCTTTACCTTTGTACAATGGCACTATGCAAGCATTCCGCCAATCCTCAGGCACCTCACCATGAGTCATACATACGTTAAATAACCTTACCAACTCGTCAACAATACAGTCACATAAAAGGGTGTGAATAATAAGATATACAAAGCAACACTGCAGTAAACTTGTTTAAACAATATTAATAGATATTTCAAAATTAGAAAGTGATTTAATATAATAATTTCTTAAGGTAAGGGTATACTGTATCTTACCAAACATAATTGCCACTGGAGTTGTTTGTCTTTCGTTGAACAAAGAAGGAGATTGCTTCAAAGATCCAAGTCACCCCCATCAGAACAAAAAGCTTCAGGTACAGGCTAAACCTAGGAAAACAAAAATAAAACATAAATTACAATAATGGTAGTTAATAGGCAAAAAAAGTGATAAAAACTACAAAGAACTGAAGGAGAAAACATTTACAAATATATACAATTATACCAGAAAAGTTTCCCTCCTCTTCCTCGTAACTCATATCTCCATACAACCATAAAAGTCAAGCAACAACAGAAAAGTAACTTCTGAGGGCATTCAAATGTTCAAAAAATAGTATGATAGAAAGGAGAGAATAAGATGGGTACCCATAAATTTAAAAGTGACTCCTATCCCCCAGGTACAAAGAGATAATCAAAAATTTATACATTTAAAGACTGCTCTACAGATATGTATGATTTATCTTCATACAAGTACAAACTTATCTAATAATTATTAAACTTAAGGTTTTTGAGGGCACAGTAAAATACTTCAAAGATCAAAAAAAAGGGGGTGACTGTATTGTTGACTGGTTGGTAAGGTTATTTAATGTATGTATGAGAGTTGGGGTGAGAGAGTATCATTAAATTTTAGGGAGAATAAAAAGATGTTCTGGAAGGAGGTAAATAAAGTGCGTAAGACAAGGGAGCAAATGGGAACTTCAGTGAAGGGTGCAAATGGGGAGGTGATAACAAGTGGTGGTGATGTGAGAAGGAGATGGAGTGAGTATTTTGAAGGTTTGTTGAATGTGTTTGATGATAGAGTGGCAGATATAGGGTGTTTTGGTCGAGGTGGTGTGCAAAGTGAGAGGGTTAGGGAAAATGATTTGGTAAACAGAGAAGAGGTAGTAAAAGCTTTGCGGAAGATGAAAGCCGGCAAGGCAGCAGGTTTGGATGGTATTGCAGTGGAATTTATTAAAAAAGGGGGTGACTGTATTGTTGACTGGTTGGTAAGGTTATTTAATGTATGTATGACTCATGGTGAGGTGCCTGAGGATTGGCGGAATGCGTGCATAGTGCCATTGTACAAAGGCAAAGGGGATAAGAGTGAGTGCTCAAATTACAGAGGTATAAGTTTGTTGAGTATTCCTGGTAAATTATATGGGAGGATATTGATTGAGAGGGTGAAGGCATGTACAGAGCATCAGATTGGGGAAGAGCAGTGTGGTTTCAGAAGTGGTAGAGGATGTGTGGATCAGGTGTTTGCTTTGAAGAATGTATGTGAGAAATACTTAAAAAAGCAAATGGATTTGTATGTTGCATTTATGGATCTGGAGAAGGCATATGATAGAGTTGATAGAGATGCTCTGTGGAAGGTATTAAGAATATATGGTGTGGAGGCAAGTTGTTAGAAGCAGTGAAAAGTTTTTATCGAGGATGTAAGGCATGTGTACGTGTAGGAAGAGAGGAAAGTGATTGGTTCTCAGTGAATGTAGGTTTGCGGCAGGGGTGTGTGATGTCTCCATGGTTGTTTAATTTGTTTATGGATGGGGTTGTTAGGGAGGTGAATGCAAGAGTTTTGGAAAGAGGGGCAAGTATGAAGTCTGTTGGGGATGAGAGAGCTTGGGAAGTGAGTCAGTTGTTGTTCGCTGATGATACAGCGCTGGTGGCTGATTCATGTGAGAAACAGCAGAAGCTGGTGACTGAGTTTGGTAAAGTGTGTGAAAGAAGAAAGTTAAGAGTAAATGTGAATAAGAGCAAGGTTATTAGGTACAGTAGGGTTGAGGGTCAAGTCAATTGGGAGGTGAGTTTGAATGGAGAAAAACTGGAGGAAGTGAAGTGTTTTAGATATCTGGGAGTGGATCTGGCAGCGGATGGAACCATGGAAGCGGAAGTGGATCATAGGGTGGGGGAGGGGGCGAAAATTCTGGGAGCCTTGAAGAATGTGTGGAAGTCGAGAACATTATCTCGGAAAGCAAAAATGGGTATGTTTGAAGGAATAGTGGTTCCAACAATGTTGTATGGTTGCGAGGCGTGGGCTATGGATAGAGTTGTGCGCAGGAGGATGGATGTGCTGGAAATGAGATGTTTGAGGACAAGGTGTGGTGTGAGGTGGTTTGATCGAGTAAGTAACGTAAGGGTAAGAGAGATGTGTGGAAATAAAAAGAGCGTGGTTGAGAGAGCAGAAGAGGGTGTTTTGAAATGGTTCGGGCACATGGAGAGAATGAGTGAGGAGAGATTGACCAAGAGAATATATGTGTCGGAGGTGGAGGGAACGAGGAGAAGAGGGAGACCAAATTGGAGGTGGAAAGATGGAGTGAAAAAGATTTTGTGTGATCGGGGCCTGAACATGCAGGAGGGTGAAAGGAGGGCAAGGAATAGAGTGAATTGGAGCGATGTGGTATACCGGGGTTGACGTGCTGTCAGTGGATTGAATCAAGGCATGTGAAGCGTCTGGGGTAAACCATGGAAAGTTGTGTAGGTATGTATATTTGCGTGTGTGGACGTATGTATATACATGTGTATGGGGGTGGGTTGGGCCATTTCTTTCGTCTGTTTCCTTGCGCTACCTCGCAAACGCGGGAGACAGCAAAAAAAAAAAAAAAAAAAAAAAAAAAAAAAAGATTCATGGTGAGGTGCCTGAGGATTGGCAGAATGCTTGCATAGTGCTATTGTACAAAGGCAAAGGGGGTAAGAGTGAGTGGCTCAAATTACAGAGGTATAAGTTTGTTGAGTATTCCTGGTAAAACATATGGGAGGGTATTGATTGAGAGGATGAAGGCATGTACAGAGCATCAGATTGGGGAAGAGCAGTGTGGTTTCAGAAGTGGTAGAGGATGTGTGGATCAGGTGTTTGCTTTGAAGAATGTATTTGAAAAATACTTAGAAAAACAAATGGATTTGTATGTAGCATTTATGGATCTGGAGAGGGCATATGATTGAGTTGATAGAGATGCTCTGTGGAAGGTATTAAGAATATATGGTGTGGGAGGCAAGTTGTTAGAAGCAGTGAAAAGTTTTTATCGAGGATGTAAGGCATGTTTACGTGTAGGAAGAGAGGAAAGTGATTGGTTCTCAGTGAATGTAGGTTTGCGGCAGGGGTGTGTGATGTCTCCATAGTTGTTTAATTTGTTTTTTGGATGGGGTTGTTAGGGAGGTGAATGCAAGAGTTTTGGAAATAGGGGCAAGTATGAAGTCTGTTGTGGATGAGAGAGCTTGGGAAGTGAGTCAGTTGCTGTTCGCTGATGATACAGCGCTGGTGGCTGATTCATGTAAGAAGCTGCAGAAGCTGGTGACTGAGTTTGGTAAAGTGTGTGAAAGAAGAAAGTTAAGAGTAAATGTGAACAAGAGCAAGGTTATTAGGTACAGTAGGGTTGAGGGTCAAGTCAATTGGGAGGTAAGTTTGAATGGAGAAAAACGGGAGGAAGTAAAGTGTTTTAGATATCTAGGAGTGGATCTGGCAGCAGATGGAACCATGGAAGCGGAAGTGAATCACAGGGTGGGGGAGGGGGCGAAATTTCTGGGAGCCTTGAAGAATGTTTGGAAGTCGAGAACATTATCTCAGAAAGCAAAAATGGGTATGTTTGAAGGAATAGTGGTTCCAACAATGTTGTATGGTTGCGAGGCATGGGCTATGGATAGAGTTGTGCGCAGGAGGGTGGATGTGCTGGAAATGAGATGTTTGAGGACAATATGTGGTGTGAGGTGGTTTGATCGAGTAAGTAATGTAAGGGTAAGAGAGATGTGTGGAAATAAAAAGAGTGTGGTTGAGAGAGCAGAAGAGGGTGTTTTGAAATGGTTTGGTCACATGGAGAGAATGAGTGAGGAAAGATTGACCAAGAGGATATATGTGTCAGAGGTGGAGGGAACGAGGAGAAGTGGGAGACTAAATTGGAGGTGGAAAGATGGAGTGAAAAAGATTTTGAGTGATCGGGGCCTGAACATGCAGGAGGGTGAAAGGCATGCAAGGAATAGAGTGAATTGGAACGATGTGGTATACCAGGGTCGACGTGCTGTCAATGGATTGAACCAGGGCATGTGAAGCGTCTGGGGTAAACCATGGAAAGTTGTGTGGGGCCTGGATGTGGAAAGGGAGCTGTGGTTTCGGTGCATTATTACATGACAGCTAGAGACTGAGTGTGAACGAATGGGGCCTTTGGTGTCTTTTCCTAGCGCTACCTCGCACACATGAGGGGGGAGGGGGTTGTTATTCCATGTGTGCCGAGGTGGCGATGGGAACAAATAAAGGCAGACAGTATGAATTATGTACATGTGTATATATGTATATGTCTGTGTGTATATATATGTGTACATTGAGATATATAGGTATGTATATTTGCGTGTGTGGACGGGTATGTATATACATGTGTATGTGGGCAGGTTGGGACATTCTTTCGTCTGTTTCCTTGCGCTACCTCGCTAACGTGGGAGACAGCGACAAAGCAAAAAAAATAAATAAATAGTAAAATACTGTACACATTCTAGATAACTACAGCACTGAAATTACATTCCAGCTTGTGCAATCATATGTAACATTTAACAAAGTATCTGATGGTCATTACATTGAAAAGTTTCCTAAAAGCCAACTATCTTGCAAATACCGTGTTCTGAATAAAGTGTTATGGAAAGAGAAGTAACACAAACACTGTGGTACTGTGCTGAAACTGTTAAAGCAACAGGTGCAAATTGCATGCTTCCAGATATCATGTAATCTTTCAAGTTTGGGCTCAGAAATCTGGGCTAAATCAGTTCCTGGGGCTTTTACAGGGAAGCTTATAATTAACTCTGAAATTACACAGATAACATGCAAAATGCACCTTAACTTATGAAAAGTTCTTGGCAGTCTTACAATAGGGCTATGATTACTGGAATCTACTTATTCTTGGGATTCAAAAGAGATCTAGAAAGTCTGTGCTAACAGTAGTTAGTCAACATATTTCTAAGAATTTTCTTTTTGGGAAAATTAAAAATTTAGTTAGTCTTCAAAACCCAAGTACAATTTGTGAGTTTCAAACAAGGAAGCTGAACATTTTTGTTGCAAGGTATGTAATTATATAATTCCTATCAACATTATGCAAGTCAATGACATAAAAGAGCCATCCAGGGTTAAGATCACAGATGAGTTGATGTAGGGTAATGAATATAATAGGGTAATAAGGTAAAGAGCTGTGAAAAAACATACAAATAACAACAAACTAAGGGTGGAAGAGTGAGTGGTAGAAGTAGGGACCACCCAGTTCAAATGGGTGTGGTACATATTCACACTAGAAAAAAGGTTAAGTTGTTTATAATATCCAATATGGCATGTTATTTTTCACATTATTTTCTTTTTTTTTTAAGCTACAGGAAACGAATACAGCAATTTTTTCATCACTCAAAACATTTACATTCATTTCTAAGACGAAAGAGAGAGTGTTATACACTTCAATCTTCTTTCCCATTCCTAACTATCCCTTCCCTGTCCCACCTCATATTCCTCTCTCATACCCACCATGTTAAAAATAAAGATGAGGGCAGGACCCGGAGGAGCACAAAAGACCATTCTCGTTATTGATCAAGTTTCCATCACGGAGAAAGAATAAATATCATATATTACTGCTATGTGATTTCTACAAGTTACTCTCCAGTCTACTGTTTTGCTCAAAGTACACCTACGATGGTTGCCAAGCAAGAGAAGTTAAAAACGATTTAGAGAAAGACTTTTTTCTTACCTGCTCGAGGATAAATATGCAGGCGCGCAGCCATATGCAAAACAAAAGGCAAGATTTGCATACGTACTTGTAGGATTTCTAACTGATTTATCATCTTTGTCAAACAGTTAAAATCATTGAAAAAAAAAAAATAAAAGGTGCGACTCCATGGGTATATGTATGTAAATATTAGGTTAGATGAGGTTACATCCTACTATTTGAAACTGTAAATTTTCAAAACAAAAAACGTTTCAAATCATTACATCCAACATACGTTTGGTTAGTTCATTCGGCCTTAAACAAATCGACTTGCCAGGGTCATTAAAACCTAAAGCAATAATTATATAACCATTCAATAAAAAAGTAACCAGTTGTTTAAGATGCTTTTAAGTCAACAGCAGCCTCTGCTCTGCTATAAAACCTATGCATAAGTTACAATACCGAAGCATATAATGTGCATCCGTCCTTTTGAAAAGACATAAATGTATCTATGCGCAAAGTAATTAATGGACTATCCAAACTTTTTAAGATAATAGTTATCTTGTAAACTGATTATGTAACTTGAATGAACTGCACCATCATGTAAAGGCAAAGGCGTGTCCATAACTGATGCTATATCAGAGAGAAAAGAATGTCTGGCACTAAGCTTATTTATGGAGCTTATTTACGATGGTGATGGGACGGTGCTTCGTCATGCCACAATGCTATCTTCAACAGCCAATTTTCTGATAGCATGTTATGATGCCAGATTTTCTTCGTTCCTCTTTAAAAAACATTTAATTCTCCAGGTATAGTTTGTTATAGAAGTACTATACACACGACTTCATGATTTTCTTGAAAGGACAAGGTAACTTTTAAAAGTAGGGCTAAGGCGAATCCACTGTAAATAATAATAGCACGTCAAGGTGTCCATATGCCACAAGAGTGGCCTTGGATGCTACAAGCCTGGAGGAGGGAGGATGTGAGGAAGGCTTGACCTTCCCCCTCCCCACCATCACCACCAAGCTGTTGCTAGGTTGGGAATTCTCCGTCGCATTACTGGACGGAATGAGATATGCACAGCTGGTGGAACAAATTGTTGATGGACGTGTTTCGTTCTCCTAATGGTGGACGGTGAGAAACATTCTTGCAGAGGAGAAAGACTTAGAAGTTAACCTCTGGCTGCATCGGTTATAAAAAGCATCTTTGCGACTACCGAAAATTTTTTTTGACGGGGTACAAGCCCTTGATAACTGTCTTCTTACGGCTTCTAGTATATCTAAATGAATTCCTTTTATCGTAGACTGTTAAGACGTATGAGAGGACCTAAAAAACTAGTCGAATTGGAAACGTGTAGCGAGAAACCACAACGACCCAGGAACTATACAGAGGGAGGAGCCTCGTCCGGGAACAAAAGGGCCTCCTAGGAATACAAACAACTGGCGTCTCCAAGGCGTAAACATAACTACAAATAGAGCTTACAAGGAGTTGGGGAATGAATTAAAAGAGCCGGGACGAATGGAAGAACGCGAGGAGCAAGAAAAAAACAACTATTTAGTATAAAAGCTCTGAGAATCAGCTATGGAGGCTTATAAATTCAGAGACCTCCATATGGCCAACATCATCAACTCCCTCTGGGACCATGGAACGTTGTATGAAGGGGGGAAGGAGCGTGAATAATGCTAAGCCCCCACGAGAAGGGATGATAAATGGATGCTACCATCACGGACAGCATGACTTTCACGTCTGATGATTAAAGCCATGTAGGATGGCATGGTGCTATTAAAACTACTTATGAATAAATTAAGATAGGACAGTTCAAATACGAACACGTTGGCAGTACTGAACACCGTAAAGGAACTGATGAAAACGTAGATATAAACGACAAAAATGCTCGAAAACAAGAATTCAAGAGTGCAGCATAGGATGCGGCTTAGTGGAAGAGTAGGGGAGGGTGATGCCTGACGCGGTCTGAGAACGCGTGGTGGTAAGAGGATTTTCTAGAAGCTATGCAAACGCCAGGCTGTTTAGGTTAGGCCTAAGTGTGAGGGCGAGTGCCTCACACACAGGGAGACAGATGTAGTGGGAGGGAAAAGGTAGAACGTGATATACGGAGGGAGATTAAGGGAGGACGATTGTGAGGGAGAACTGGGACAGGAATGTAAACCAAAAATGATAAGATGTTGAATGAGGATAATGTGATTCAAGGGAATTGCAGGAGCAAAAAACCTAAAAGAACACCAACAAAGATGAAGACAAATCAAATACGGGAAAAAGAGTGAAGACGTAAACTTGTGAATACGCAGGTGAAAACAAATCCTAAGTCACAAACATAAGGTGCCTGAGAGAAGACTAGAGATCTGAATATATACAGAGAGTACGGGAGACAAAGCAAAATGCAAATTACTATCCTTGCTTCAACCAGAAGTGAATACGAAAAAAGCTGGAAAGCATGAGAACAAAGCAGTATTACAGGTTGGAAGAAGAACGACCAGGTGTTCCATATTGTGACACCAAAAGCACTGATGTTATCTGTGATCAGTGGCTGATGCGCCACAGTTTACCACGGGAGGGCCGGCCCGGGACGAGGGGCAAGATGCATATATAAAACCGCACACTAATGCAGTGGTTCCGTCTCACACACGCTACCCAATGAAAACATTATTTTCTGTGAGAATGTAGCTTAACACGATACTTATCTATGTTAAGGAAACGTTCTTTTGAGGGAGATACATAAGCCACAACATTCCTACTGAAAAGGGAAAATTATAAACGAAAAAAAAATAATAAAACATTCGCTATTATACGTCCTGACCTGACAACAAACATCAGTAGCGAATGACGTCCTGTTATAACGTTAAAACACCGTAAAAGACAGTTATGGTTGGCGTGATATATATATATATATATATATATATATATATATATATATATATATATATATATATATATATATGCCTTGGAAACATATCTTCGGAAAATTGAATTTTTTGGTTTCGTGAAGTACATACATTTAAAGACAAGTCCTACGTCTCTCCTGTTAGAAAGTATTTTATCAAAGAGGCAGAGAAAAAGAAGACAGAGTGAGAACTGTTAACTTACTGGAAGAGCCTGGCTTCTGAGCTCTTATTCAGGGAACAGAGCTTGTAGGCGGAGGCGATGAAGAGGACCACGTTGATGCCCAGCACGACCGAGGTGGGCCCGTAGAAAAAGATGATCAGCGCGTCATCACCTGTCATAAAAAGTGGAGCCATTAATGCCAGCTGATCAATTTTTCAAGAGAATATTAATGTACGTAAAATGTAAATGATTACATGCGTTCTGGTAGGGATAATGATGATGGTTCATTATGAAAGAGAGGGGAGGGGGGCAGTCTTCTAGCTTGTTTACCACTAGGCTGTTAACTGCGCGTTGGCTGGATGATCGATCGCTTTATAAAGAGGTTTAATTCACGCGGTTCGGCTAGACTCACTCGTTACGGGCCGAGAATTGAGGTGGGCCACTCAACCTGCTTAGATATTATGACCAACTTGAAACACTCCTGCATGATAAAGACGGTAGTAATTCGGGAATACTTCACAACTCTCACAATGCGGGGGAAAAACCGTTTTCGTTCCTTGTAGCAGAGAATTTCAAAGCACCGTAACATAAAACGGAACGAAACAGAGCATTAGGAATCGTACGCTGGAGTGGGGCGTCTGAATTGTGCTACGATCTCGTTTAAGTCGAACTCTAGTGTAAGTCTACAGCGACAGCTCGGACTCTACACCACCAGGAACGTTTTCGAAGTAGCTAGTGAAGTCGCACGGGAGGCTTGCCCCTTGGCACGCTGTGTTGCGACGCATTCATACCGAGAGACGAGCAGCAGGAGTGCCGGGAGCTGACCTTGTCTCTGATAGCTTGCAGGTACATTACCTCAGACGTGTGGCCACGATGACCATGGGCCCCCGTGACGGGAGAAAAGAAAGAACTAACAACCTGAGGAGGAGGATGGTGGGTAAAGGGAAGTTAGGAGAGGGACAGGAAAACCGCTAGGGAAGGTTGCTTAGACCAGGGTCGTCAGGGCCAACACTGGTGGGCTAGGGGTAGATGGTTTTCAGGAAGCCCACCTATTCAACCTCTGAACTGGGAAGGGAAGGTGTCGTCTGCACTGTTCAGGTATAATGTATTCTATTCCAATTGCCACCCTAGCTCCTTCCTTGTGGGTAGCCCTGCCTAGGGTCTTTTTGAAGGGAGGGAGGGAGAGTCGTGGAAGAAGGTTGTTAAAAAGCTAGGAAGGAATGGGAAAGGGTTGTTAAGAAGCTAGGAAGGGATGGGAGTGGGTTGTTAAGAAGCTAGGAAGGAATGGGAGAGGGTTGTTAAGAAGCTAGGAAGGAAGGGGAGAGGGTTGGTAGGGTGCCTTGAAAGGCGTGGGAGAAGGTTATCAATATGCTTGCTTGCAGTGAAAAAGGTTTGCCAGGATGCTTATAGGGCGTGGGGGTAAGGTTGTTAGTATGATTGGAGGGCGTGGAGAGAGGGATAACAGGATGCTTGAGGGGCGTGGAAGGAGGAGGGTCACGCGGATGTGCTAGGGCGTGGAGAGAGGGAGTGCTAGAGGATTGGAGGGCGTGGGAAGAAAAGGGTTGTCAATATGCTTGGTATGCATGGGAGGAGAACGGCTGGATGCTTGGAGGGCGTGGGGAGAGGGTTGGGCGTGGGGAGAGAGTTGTTAGAATACTCAGAGGGCGTGGGGAGGGTTGATGGGATGTTAAGAGTTTCCACGATGCTTAGAGGCCGTGGTTAGAGAGTCACTAGGATGCTTCGAAGGGCTTAGGAGGAGGAAGGAAGGAGGGGGTTATTATCCGACCGTAAACGCCTTGGCCACTCCCCTCCTCTCTTCCCCCCGCGCACACAGATTTGTCCTTCAGAAGCCATCTTGCCATTACCGTATTGCCACACCCTGGCAACCCACGCACGGCAGCTTATACACGCCCACCCACACCAGGGCACACTCCACCACGCCACAACGTCCGCCACGCCACACCCTCCAGGAGACCAGACCCACAACTCACCATACTCCATCACGCCACACAAACCCCCACCCCCACCCCTCCTAAACAAGCTACAACCTCCGATACGCCACACTCCAAGACAACACACCCTCCAATACACTACGGTATTCAAGACACCACACCTTCCAACAAGCCATATCCTCCAACGAACACACCACATCCTCCAAGACACCACACTCTCCCAGACACCACACCCTCAAACACACCACAACGTCCAACACATCACTGCCTTAAACACTCCACATCCTCCATCAAACCTGCATTCTCCAATATACCGCACCCTCCAACACACTTCACCCAGCACCACCACACACATACACCATCACCACGCACACACCCATCCTCTCTACGTAACGGGTCAACCACAGTTCCCATTTAGCTGAACAGTTGTACAATTTCTTTGCCTGAGATAATCTTCGACGACGTCCATATATACGTATATACAAAATCGACTTGTAACCTATGCATTTAGAAGAGTTCTACAAGGTCTTGTAGGTGTGGTGGCCCCACCTACTCTCCCTAATGCTCTCGTAGACTACGATGTAATGAAGACGTAGGCACATCTACTGTCCAGGAAGACGCATCGTCGTTGAATATGTCTGATAATAAAACCCACATTTCTTAGAGGTTTTGATTCTCATTGTTCCAGTATAGTTTCCCCCGTCTCTGTTCATTGTTAGTAGCAGGTGATAAGGACCCAGGATGGGCCGACACTGTACTGGAACAATAAAGATACAATCTCCAGGAAGTGTTGTCTTATCTTCATATCTGTGGTTCTTTATTTGGACCCACGGCTCTGTCCATCAGCCACCCAGCTGTCGCCAACACCCTCACCGATCTCTCTCTCTCTCTCTCTCTCTCTCTCTCTCTCTCTCTCTCTCTCTCTCTCTCTCTCTCTCTCTCTCCCTCTCCTCCTCCTCCTATATCAACCCCTAGCCTCTCCGATCATCTCTCCATCTCCCTATCTACCTTTTGTCCGTCTCTCGTCCACCATCTCCTTCTCTCACTCTTCCCTCCTCACCCATCTATACCCCAGCACCTGAGGAGCACAGAACGCCCTTGGCTTATCATAGATCCCTCGCTCGTCTCATATCCACCCACGAGTATCCTATTTATCCATAAACGTCGTCCCTATCCAGTCACAATGCCATGAGAAAAAACTTATCCCTCTCTAATCGTAAAAGGCCATCGCGCTTTAATCGCATCAGTCCAATGAAAACCGTCTCTATGTAATCGTCCCTGCGTAAACGTATCCGTCCATAAGCATTCATTCCCTTGCCCTCCACCGACCCCCTTCACAACGCCCTCACCCCTACAACCTCTCGTATCGATAGTCGTGACCGTCCACGCTCATTAAACCTCAGTCAAGACGCACGCCACCCCACTTCTCCAGCCTCCCTCCCTCCCTCGCCTTACGCCCTCCTCCCCCTCCGAAAGACCTGAGCTTACATTCCAGGTGCGGCTATCGAGCAGTATGATCTGGAGGGGGTAGGTACTGACCCTCCAACCGATTGCGTATCTCTCGACGCAGAACAATACAGTCAGAAGATTTCTACAAGAAAAGGGAGAAAATCCCGTTTTCTAGAACCTCTGGAACTTCCCAGGTATATAATCAAAGTTAATGGCCATTGTTACCTGGTGTGTCGTCGACCTTCCCGAAGGCAGGTGATGGTCTAATTAGCAAAGCGGCCACCAAGAATAACATATTGGAGATACGTTAGCAAGGTTACGTAATCCAAACGCGTCAAATTTACTATCGACTGTGAGATGCATTTATGGTCGGTAATTGCAACCCTCAAAACGAGTGTTGCAACGGACTGGCTATGATGATTTACGGGCGGCAGACACTGAAAACTCGTGAGGGGGTTGTTGTCAATGGGAAGTCCTGGCCGCTCTGAATTCGACCGATTGCATGGACTAAAATCTCAATCATCGTGCAGGCGATTATAAGCGAAAAACCATGATATGAAAAGGCGACATGACCGTGTCTGTGTGCAGAACTTGAGTGCCGAAGACAAGATCCTACGGAGGAGAGATACAGTGGCTAGCGGGTCCAAGCCTCTCTCATCGCTGTACAAGACGCTTTTTTTTTTTTTTTAAGCTCCAAGAACCTATTAGTCTCAAGTCTTGTCCAGGGCGAACGAGTCAGTTCTCCCGTGAAGTGAGAGAAGAATTTTTTCTCTGTGAGTCTCCACTGTACACCGACGTGTGAGTCTCCACCGTCGAAGTTCTTTAAGCTGGGAGATAACAAGACAGAGGCTGTAGGCCATGAGGGAGTCCGTCTGTTCTTGCGAGGAAAAATGCACGGACGGGTCGAAGAAAGATGCTTCTTCAGGGATACTACTAAACCAGGGTAACGAGCGAGGGCTGAAGGGATTTCAGAACAGGGTAAGTAAGGGGCGGGGTCGTCCATGCCAGAGGAGGTTAGGAGGCGCCTCAGCCAGGGTTAATGCAGTCTATATACTCCTACTGCATACACTCCTCACACGAACAGAGGCACGAAAGATTCATCTACTCAGAACAGAAACATCCTCTCTCTCTCTCTCTCTCTCTCTCTCTCTCTCTCTCTCTCTCTCTCTCTCTCTCTCTCGTGGGTTCCACCGCGTCCTCCCGCCACCATCCACTTGCCTGCTGGTATACACGAGTCACAACCACCCATGCAGCTCAAGCTGATCTTACTCGTTAATTAAGGCGCGAGAGGCTCAAGTGCGCTAAAGGGTTGCCAGCTAAAGCATAAGTCAGTCGAAACCCAGCCAGGCGACCCTGAAGCTCGACCTCCCTTGAGCGCCTCTGCCCCTGAGAGTGAGGAGGCCCTGAAGCCGTGACCACGACAGTCCATCCCCTGTACCTCATCACTGCTGCGCTCGACTATATATTGTCTAAACAACCTTGTACACCTGTCCTCCTCCCATTGTTCTGTCACTGACAAGTGTTTGACCTTCAAGTGTTAACTCGACTCTCAGTTGCGCCAACGGTACACCTTATCTTCCCCGATGGGTGGGACTCTGGTCTCGAAGTGCTGATGAGGAACTGATAATGATCTAAGATGGTGATGCTTGAGCAATCCTTTCAGCTTCGTAAGGAATCATAATACCTCTTCTTCCACTTATAAATAACATGAATGTATTTTCGATAGGCATATATTTTCTTCATTTGATTTCATTCTTCGTTGGAGCCACAACCAATGTCTTTTTAGCCTGAGGTTCACATAGCAAAGGATGGGGGTTTGAACACTTGGCCTGGACTCACCTGAGAACCAACACCTGGCGTGGCCAAAGTTGGGTTTGGGGAGCAGGGAGTCCTCCAGGCCCTCTGAGAAGTCCCTGGCGACGGCGACGGAGGTGATGAGGACGGCCAGACCCCAGGCGTACGCTGAGTAGATAGCGAACCACTTGCTGACGCGGCCATATGACCCGTCGCTCTTCCACCTGGGGAGTGAGGAAGAAAAAAGAGTAATGCACACCGTCTGGGGGACTCTGTGGTATGGCCGAACATGGGCGAGTCTACAAGCTACATACAGCGAACGATGATGATATACAACACTCGCAGACCCACTGGAATTTGCGAGCCTTACGCAATACTGGCTATTTCGTGTGTGTTTACTTTGGGCATAAACGTGTCGTGTGGAGGGTGAGGTGTAAGTCGGTGCAACAGGAGGGTGCTGGGGGGACTGGGTGGTGTTCGATGGTCTGTGTTTAGTATGCATTAGATGTTGAGCAACACGGTCCTACGACTATCCCCCCTAACCCTCCCTACGGTCTCCAGGTATGAAGAAGATGACGACGCAGTACCATCCGCGGAGGTGTCTCCCAGGCGAGCGTTTTCATCACAGACCCTAAAACAGGACCTTGGCAAACAACGCTACGTGTCTAGCTTTACCGAAGGGACACAGGTCTAGGTCCCCTCAAACACCCAAGGTTACACGGGTCGGACGCAAGCTCCTCCTGGCCGAAACCTGAAGAAGAAGACAACCCACTCGACAAAAAGGAGGAGGATGTTATTGGATTATTGGCCTCCTCCCCATCCCACCCGCAATCTAGAGCCCGGGGAGAAGATTCCACTGTATGGGACCTGGCCAGAGTCAGGATAACCAGACGATAATGGAGGAAGGAAGAGGAGGAGGAGGCGGAGGAGGAGGGGGAGCTGGAGCCTCGAGAAACAGCCATGCGGAGGCTGGCCGAGACGCCGACCCGTTTCGCTCCAGCTTCTACTGGTGGTTGCCTTCTTGCGCTGTTACATGCACGTGGGTCCGTTCCCCTTATGGCTGTCATGGGAAACGCTTCTCTCGCTCCTGTCTAATAGTGATTCCTTACTTCTTCTAACCCGTCACTGCGCAACCTCCTGCCCACTGATGGTAACGGCAGCTGCTGCAGCGAATATCGCTGCATCTCGCACACCTAATCCCACTTTACGCGACAACTTGGGTGATGTTGTGGCGATAATGCAAGAAGGTCACCCAGACAGACGAAAATTGATAATCAAATGAAAAAATAAACGTATCAATACAATGGAATTATGTAGATATATAAGGAAGCTTTGGTAATGGAACACTTCTGCTCTGCGTTATCCAATCGGACCTCTGGAGGATCTGATTTTTTCTTCGAAGAATTCAGTCCGAAACATCCAAGCTTACCCTTAGAGAATCCAGTCCTATCTCTAAGGCATCTGATCTGCCTCTAGGCTATCCAATCGTTCCTTTAACGGATTCAGTTGCATTCCTGAGGGAAGGGACGGGGTGATATTATGGAGAGGTGGGTAGAAGAGGACCTGATTCTCTGCAGGTGGATCGAGGTGGGTAGAAGACCTGATCCTCTGTAGGTGGATCGAGGTGGGTAGAAGAGGACCTGATCCTCTGTAGGTGGATCGAGGTGGGTAGAAGAGGACTTGATCCTTTGTAGGTGGATCGAGGTGGGCAGAAGAGGATCTGATTCTCTGTAGGTGGATCAAGGTGGGTAGAAGAGGACCTGATCCTCTGTAGGTGGATCGAGGTGGGTAGAAGAGGACCTGATCCTCTGTGGGTGAATCGAGGTGGGCAGGAGAGGACCTGATCCTTTGTATGTAACAACTCACGGGTTATCTGGACGCTTTTCCGAACATCTTACTCACTTCGAGTCCCGCGCGGAGGCAGCAGCAGATGGAAGACCGACATTCTCCCGCGAACCGGTTGGTTGCGTAACTTGTCATCGTCGGAGGGACTCCTAAATTGGCCACCTACTCGGGAATGGTCAAATACATCGTACGAACAACGATGAGCGCCATATTTTTTTTTTCTCTTCTTCTTCACAGTATTCTCTTCCTCCTACTCCTCCTCCTCCTCCTCTCTCTCTCCTCTTCATTCTTCTTCTCTTTCTTCTTTCTTCTTCCTCTTCTCTTTCTTCTTTCTTCTTCTTCTCTTTCTTCTTCCTTCTTCTTCTCTTTCTTCTTTCTTCTTCTTCTCTTTCTTCTTCTTCTCTTTCTTCTCCTTCGTCTTTCACTCGACATGGGAAGTGGTGGGTCATTCATTTTTCACCCAGCTCCATCTCCTCCTCTTCCTCCATCATGACCTCCCTCTCCACCTTACTCCTCCTCCAACAACACTATCACCACCAATACGACCACCCGGCCTCATTCTCCACCCTCCTCCTGCTCCTACACCATCGCCACCATTACCACCACCAGGCCTCACCCCTCCTCCACCCTGTCCTCACAACCCCCTCTGTCCCCACCGCCTCCTCCCCCACGGATAGCCACCCGTAAACAAACCTGGACGAGCCCAGGTCTTACATAATACGGAGCTATGAACACTGTGCCACCCAGGTCACACGCGCGCGGCGTGTGTGTGTGTGTGTGTGTGTGTGTGTGTGTGTGTGGAGGAGGGAGGCAGGGGTTTTGTGTGTGTGTGTGTGGAGGAGGGAGGCAGGGGTTGTGTATTGTGTGTGTGTGTGTGTGTGTGTGTGTGTGTGTGTGTGTGTGTGTGTGTGTGTGTGTGTGTGTGTGTGTGTGTGTGTGGAGGAGGGAGGCAGGGGTTGTGTATTGTGTGTGTGTGTGTGTGTGTGTGTGTGTGTGTGTGTGGAGAGGGAGGCAGGGGTTGTGTATTGTGTGTGTGTGTGTGTGTGTGTGTGTGTGTGGAGGAGGGAGGCAGGGGTTGTGTATTGTGTGTGTGTGTGTGGAGGAGGGAGGCAGGGGTTGTGTATTGTGTGTGTGTGTGTGTGTGTGTGTGTGTGTGTGTGTGTGTGTGTGTGTGTGTGTGTGAGGAGGGAGGCAGGGGTTGTGTATTGTGTGTGTGTGTGTGTGTGTGTGTGTGTGTGTGTGTGTGTGTGTGTGTGTGTGTGTGTGTAGGAGGGAGACAGGGGTTGTGTATTGTGTGTGTGTGTGTGTGTGTGTGTGTGTGTGTGTGGAGGTGTGTGTGTGTGTGTGTGTGTGTGTGGAGGGTGCTGTGTTGTGTACTGTGTGTGTGTGTGTGTGTGTGTGTGTGTGTGTGTGTGTGTGTGTGTGTGGAGGAGGGAGGCAGGGGTTGTGTATTGTGTGTGTGTGTGTGTGTGTGTGTGTGTGTGTGTGTGGAGGAGGGAGGCAGGGGTTGTGTATTGTGTGTGTGTGTGTGTGTGTGTGTGTGTGTGTGTGTGTGTGTGTGTGTGTGTGTGTGTGTGGAGGAGGGAGGGAAAGGTTGTGTATAGTGTGTGTGTGTGTGTGTGTGTGTGTGTGTGTGTGTGTGTAGCGAGCACGACACATCTTTCCTCCCTCTCTCGACAATTCTTTGACACGGATATGAGTTACCCATGACCTACATCCTCCGTAATGAAGAATGTAAAGCTACCCATTTTCTTTTTTTCTATTTTCTTTTTTCCTTTTTTTGTCTTCAACATTCCTGGGGTCTCGGGAGGGTTTTGCCCGGCTTGTATACAAGACGACTCATTCCTTGAGCTGCTTACAAACACTGACTGAAGTGGTGACAGACCAACCCCCGCTGAGCTATTGAAACACACACACACACACACACACACACACACACACACACACACACACACACACACACACACCGGCTCTGATCATTTAACGTAACTTTACCACACGTTCTAAACTTCGCAAGGGAGGAGGAGGAGAGTGGGTGTCTCATGACCGCGTTTTCCAACGTCGTAAATTCTACGGAGTGGGAGCAGCTTGTTGGACCTTCACTCACCCACCCCATAACCCCATTGCCTGGCAATCTCCACCAACTTATAATCTCCGGTGATAAACTTGCGTGACTTCCAATTCCCCGGCAAATTACAGCAGTACACAAATCTTGACACCAGCCTTCCCCTTACCATGCACGGTCAGGATAGCAGGCACAGGCCCGCGCGCGCGCCATGCGCTGTAAGGAGTCACTAAATGTCTCATGCAGAAGAATGTCCTATAATATAGAATGTCCCTTACAGTAGAATGTATTATACAGTAGAATGTCTCACACAGTACAATGTCTTATACAGTAGAATGTCTTGTAGAGTTGAATGTCCATACAGCACAATGTATCATACAGCAGAATGTCTCATAAGTAGAATGTGTCTACATACAGTGGAATGTTTCACACAGCAAAACGTCTCATACAGTAGAATATCTCATACAATAGAATGTCTCATACAGCAGCATATGTCATACAGCAGACGAAGCGTTTCGTACACCCCTAACTCCACCACCACCACCACAACCGCTCCTGAGGGCGACCAATAATGAAGTCGTCATTATTACTGTGTTATTCTTACTGGTCGAGTCCCCAGCAGGTTATCATATACAGGGGCACCGACGAGGCTCCGGCCGGAGGGAGGGAGGGAGGGTGTTACTTTCTGGGTGAGTAAAGAGTTTACGCTCTCTGGCTCTCACCCCCACACCACCCCACGTCTCCTCCTCCTCCACCGCCGCCGCCACCTCCCCTCCCTTTCCTCCTGCCGAGGGCGAGGTCATGAGAAGCTACTACTGGCGCTGTCGTGCCTCCTGCGGGGTGTTCCTGCTCCTGACGGTGTTCCTGTTGCTGCGTCTTGTACTACTGTAGTTCTTGTTTTTGCTGTTGGACGCTGACAGCTCCGCTGCTACTGTTAGTGTTGCTGCTACTGTTGGTGTTGCTGCTCCTGTTACCGTTGCTGCTCCTGTTACCGTTGCTGCTACTGTTGGTGTTGCTGCTACTGTTGCCGTTGCTGCTACTGTTGCTGATGGTTCGTGTGTGGGGGAGGGCAACAGTACCACACACCAACCAGTTTCTACCCACGACTGTACAGATCTTCCCGGCCCTGCCATCCATCCAGGAAGTAAAATCGCTGAGTGTGAGTAGCTTTCTCTAGAGAGAGAGAGAGAGAGAGAGAGAGAGAGAGAGAGAGAGAGAGAGAGAGAGAGAGAGAGAGAGAGAGAGAGGTGGACTGAGGGGGAACAGTTGTTGTTCCTGTAACCCAAGAGGGAAGTGAGGGTAAGGTATCTGAGTTGAAAAGTGAGGCCGTGTCTGACCCCGGTGTTAAGAGCCGTTGGGAATGATGTGAGGTTGGAAAGGAAGGTGAAGATGATTGAGGGAGAAGGATAAGGAAGAGAGGAGGAGGAAGAAGACGAGGAGGAGGAGAATTGAGGATGGAGAAAAAGAGAAGAGAGAATAATTTTGTTGACGATGTCTAGGAGGCTCCCTCGCTCTATAGCTTCTTCAGAAGTCAAATTACGAGTCTAAAGCTCGTTGTTGGCGACCCGTGTCCCCCTCCTCCCTGAACCGGCCGGGTGGTTCAGTCGAGACCTCGTCCAGGTGCACCTAATACCCTCCTGGGGCTTCTCGTTCAACCCGTCTGTCAACACAGGCGACACCATCCACCTCTCCCCAGCAGTGGCGAGAAGCGCGAATGATCAACCATTTGTGTGCTTCTCTTCCTCATCCTAAAGCCTTCTAGGTCGTCCAGGTGTGTTGGTCCTTTTCAGACCCGTTCTCTGTAGATTCGTCACTTGGATACCCTCCTGTGGCACTTCTTTTTTTTAGGAGGTCATCCCGTCGTGTTACCTGAGCCAACACAGCTCATCTATCTACTTCGCCCTAAGGACGGAGGGAGGGTAAGACAAAAAAAAAATTATATATCCCTAGCGTTCCTTACATGGAATAGAATGGTCCTCTGGTATGGGACAACGTTCCTGGACGTGTCGACTGTCACGTCCCTTGACAAGTGCCACCTAGCGGCCCCTCCTTCCCTCCCTCCCTTCTTCTTAAGACCCACACCTTCCTTCCTTCCACTACGACTCATCATTATATTCTTTTAACTCCCTCACAATTTCCTTATCACAGCCTCTCCTTATCTCTATCGCCCTTCCTCTTTTCTCTCTATGAGGATTAGGAACTTAGAAAACAGGGTGTTGTACTCTGGCGGATACTCTCGTCATAGAGTGTCTGGTCTTCTATTATCTGTCTTTTCCAGATACCGTCCTCCAGCAGATAACTTCATTACAGACCATCAGGTCTTCTGTTATCTATTCCCGAATTCGTCCTCCAGCAGGTAACTTCATTATAGACCATTAGGTCTTCTGTTATCTGTCTATTCCAGAATTCGTCCTCCAGGAGATAACTTCATTATAGACCATCAGGTCTTCTGGTTATCTGTCTTTTCCAGAATTCGTCCTCCAGCATATAACTTCATCATAGACCATCAAGTCTTCCGTTATCTGTCTATTCCAGAATTCGTCCTCCAGCAGATAACTTCATTATAGACCATCAGGTCTTCCGTTATCTATTCCAGAATTCGTCCTCCAGCAGGTAACTTCATTATAGACCATTAGGTCTTCTGTTATCTGTCTTTCCCATATATGTACTCCCTCTGTACCGTCCTCCACCAGATAACCTTTCCATGGCCTACTAGGGGTCTTCTGTCACCTGTCTTTCCCATTATACTGTCCACTAGCATATACCTTCATCGTAGACCATCAGGTCATCTGTCTCTCTCTCTCATGTCCTCTGGACCAGTTGCCTCCGACGCCGCTACTTGCCATCTGTATGTAACCTCTTGCTTCGTCCCCTCCCCGTCCACTACCATCCACGCCCCTGCCTGCTACCTGCTTCGCCCCAGGTGAGGTGCCCCAGCACCCAGTACCCGCCGCCACTGCTTCGTCCCGCCGCCGCACGTATACCACCACCGCCACACGGCCCACTTGCTCCGCGTGCCCCATGGCCGACGCCCCTTCCCGACCACGCTCAGGGAGGGCGGGGCAGAGGTGGCCACCAGATCCCTCTTGTGGCGTAAGTCAGGTCTAGTCATTCCCATTCCTCCCATGAGGTTCCCATTCATGACACAGGGGAATGAGGCGTACGTCCCCATCTCTGTCACGGTGTTAGAAGTACGTTCCCATTCCTAAATAGTTATTGTTAGAAATACGTTCCCATTCCTCCCATGGAGCTGTTAAAAGTACGTTCCCATTCCTACCTTGAAGCGGTCAGAACGGAACGTTCCCATTCCTACCTTGAAGGTATCAGAAGTACCGTACGTTCCCATCCCCTGACGTGAGACTGTGGATGTACTGTACTAGCGCTACCATTCGCGCCATCAAGACTCTTGGCTGAACACGAACCGCACATTTCTACCATGTGGTCGGGTTGGTCCTGGTGTTCGATAACCTTCATGTCCCTAATCTGACCACATTATAACAGTACTCACTACAAATGGCGTGGTTCCAACCATCCTACACCTCGCGTAAATACCACATAATTTACCACCGTCTCACTGTCATTCTCTATCCTCCACAATTCGTTTCTTTTTTTTTTCTAACAAATTATCGGTTTACACATTTGGTGATTGCATATTTCTTTTTTATTTCTTTTTAGTCTCCCCTCTCCTTTGGACGCCCTTCCGTTATTCAATTTGACTGAGAGTTCATTGATGGTTTTCTGTCATAACTCGTTTCATTTATGTTAATGTCTGCCCAATGAATTACCAATGCCCCCCTCTAGAAACCCCGATTTTTTTCTCTCCAGCCCCACTCCGGTATCACCCTTGATAATATCCTCGTCTACTAAACTCCATCTCTCCACTTCGACAACAGCCTACCACTTCCCCTTCTAACTCCCTTCCTTCCTTCAATTTTCATCACATACACGATTCCATTCCTTCCTTGTCCTCTTTTTTGAAATGGTACGGATAAAAACGCCCTAATCATGGCCATATTGGATGACAGTAGAAAAAAAGAATAGTCAGAAAAAGGGAGGGAATGGTGAAACAAGGAAGAGAAATCCACAACATAGATTTCTGAGGAAATAAGAAGGCAATGGTAACGGTTAGGCTTCGTGTGACCGCGTCTCCACACACAAGCTATGGGAAACGGGAGCGAGGCCTGTGACACAGGTCCAGGCTAGGTTCGCTAGAGGAGGGACACGTAGGTAACTCACGAGAGTGGAGGCTGGAAGGACACTTTCCTATTACCACGCCTATCCTCCTCTTCCGCCTCCTACCTTTCGCCCTACACCACTCCCCACTCACCCAACTCTCTCTCTCTCTCTCTCTCTCTCTCTCTCTCTCTCTCTCTCTCTCTCTCTCTCTCTCTCTCTCTCCTCAGCCTGCCACTCCCAAGCCTCCAGGCCTCCGCCACCAGCCCTCCTCTCCGAGCTATGTACCTCCTAGACACACTGAAGAGGCTCATCTTAAGACACGTCAAGACGGCGAGTCAAGTGGGGGCCGAGGGCGGGAAGAGGCTCTGAAGGGGCAGGAAGTGTAGGGGGTGTGGCTGGGCTGAGGAGGGGCAGGAAGGGCTGGGGGTGTGGCTGGGTCAGGGAGGGACAGGAAGGTGCAGGGAGTGTGGCTGGGCTGAGGAGGGGCAGGAAATGTGGCCAGGCTGGGTAGGGGGGCAGGAAGTATGGCTAGGCTAGGGAGAGGTTCGGAGGTTAAGAATGTGGCAGGCCTTCGTAAAGCCTTTGCTTCTTGCAGGTATTTACATTTTTCCGTATCTATCGAGTTTTCACATTTTTCTGTCATCTTACACAGCGGAAAAATCATTCACTCCACCCACTCACATCACACTTCTCGAATATATATATATATATATATATATATATATATATATATATATATATATATATATATATATATATTACTCATTAATTACGACACAAACAAAGGTATTCGTACTAGAAGGCAAATATAATCGTAGTCTCGACTCAGCAGGTGAAGTGCTACCAATATTCCCACTGGGGCTAGAGTTCAGGCAGGTGAAGGTAATGTTAGAGACGTGCGAACCAGCGCGTCCCATGTTTGAGAGGCCACCTAACCCACCGTTGCGTAAAGACGCCTAAGCCAGTGTCAAGGTCCCTGTAAATCAAAGATTCGGATGAGCCCTCTAGTGCAAAGAGACAGCCTATTATGTAACCTATCTATTTTGTTTTTTTCCTCTCTCTCTTCCGTTCCTCAGCCGCACCCCATTACATGCATCATGCCGAGTAACAAATAGTTATAATTACGAACGACCGATCCACTTATCGTACGCGGTAATATATAGTTTCCTCAAATTTTATACTACGAGTGACCAGTTTCCTCATCCACAACTTTTACGGTGAGCATTTTACTGTCTTTGTTTAGAATATCATCCGACGCTATTCATCGGGTCGGAACTCGGGACTATCTGTCACCTTTCACATTGAAGCAACCGAAATTTGGTGATTTTTAACTTCAAACTTTCGGAAATGTAAGTGGATTCATCTCCATATCCTTCCATGCGAAACTGGCGAAGGTATTTCTCGTGATGGCTTATTATCTATCGACAGGTGCGTTAGTGGGTTAGGACCAGGACAGCTGTCAAGATAAAAACGTTTTTTGGACAGACTGACGGACATACGTAAACAAATTAGTAAAGAAACGGTTACGATTCCGTAAAGGGCGAGCGGGATTTTGTCCCGTGAAAGGTTAAGTTTAAGTGAGTTTAGGATAGATTAGTTTAAGTTAGGTATGGTTAGCTTACGTTGGTTTAGGTTAGTTTAAGTTGGGTTAGGTTAGTTTGAATTACATTAGGTTAGATTGTTAGGTTAGGTTAGTTTGTTAGGTTAGGTAAGATTGTTAGATAACGTTAGTTTAGACTGTGCTAGTTTAGGTACGGTGAGTTAATTTTCGATTACGTTAATTTAGACAGTTTTGGTTAGATTAGGTTAGAATATATTAAGTTAGGCTTTGTTACGTACCCGACGAAAATTAGGATCGTGCTACTCGTCCACATTATTTTTATTTTTTCGTCCATTAAAGTGAGTGGTGCCGTGTGAAACGCAACGGGACGATGCCCATCGCCAGTTAGTAAGCCCTGTACGCTACTGATTAAGGAGATGAGGATTAAAACGAGAAGTCTCTGTGTAGCCTTGGCTGTTCGACGATGTGGAAAGCTTGGCTTGGCGGAGAGAGATCAGCTGCAAGGGGAGTACCCTGTCTCAGCTGCAGGAGGAGTACCACCACGTCTGCATGGGGCGCCCTTAAGCCGTTGTGCGCTGATGAAGAATAATGGTTCGACCTGACATCTCTTAGTGATGCTACTGATACGCGAGTTAAAACCATCTGCCTACTACTGCACTACTGGGCTGAGTTTATATAACTTACTTCGTGGAACGAGGCTGAATTAAATGTCGTACTGATGCCGGGGTCATATGAGTAGATGCTCACAATTAAGAGAAGTATCGGTCATATCCGTCGTAATTGCTCCCAGCTGTAAATTAAGACCAATGCTGCGAACCCTGTTATCAAATGCTTATGTAACTCTGCCCCGTGATTATACTGGAGCCAAAAACCTGTTACCTAAGGTGGTCCAGGCCCAGGCACTTCACAAAGACACACACACACACACACACACACACACATACACACACACAACTTCAGATGTGGCGTATGTTGACAAGGCTGTGTGGATTCGAAGTGGAGCCTTACTAACACTCGTCACTAGGCTATGTGTATTTCCACTAGGCTTCGTCGATTCTAGTCAACTAGGCTTTTGCAGATTATGGATTCTAACTAGGCTTCTTGGGTTCTGGATTCTAAGGGAATCTAAGTGGACTCTTGCCAAAAGATGAGGAAACGAGGAAAGCTCACGGACGAGTACTAGAGGAAGCAGAATCACTGATAATGATGAGGACCATCACTGGAACTAGAAGTAAAAGAAGAAAAAAGGAAATCCTAGGTAAACGATAGAGGCGGGTGCAACCCTAAGTGTCTGAACCTCAGCTGTGTGTTGGGACACGGTGGCCACACTGCACCTGTGGGACGAGACGACCCGCTTCAGTAGGTGATGGATGCAACTAGTACATGCAGTACCACAGTGGGGCCCACGTCATAAGCTTGGGAATACGTGTTATTAGACGTCGTATGGATGATACAGCGGGGATCAAATGTGAAGGGCAGGTAACAGGAGACCTGTGTGGTCATGACGAAGTTATCTGCTGGTGGACAGTAATACTATCCTGAGGTCATAGTCTTATCTGTGGTAGAGACGGGGTAGTAATGTAAAAGGATGTGGGATGGTAAAATGTGGCAGGAGGTAGGATGGAAGGGAGAGGATGGATAGTGGGAATGGGTGGACGAGGATGGAGAAGGAAGGAAGGAAGGTAAGGATAGAGAGAGATCAAGGAGCATGGAAAAGAAGGGGCAAGTAACGGAGGCAGGAGAAGGGAGTAATGATGGGAAAAACGGAAGGGGTGGGCTATAGATGGAGAGATGGCAGAGGTGATGGGGAGGAGAGGTAAGGGAAGTAGGGGAAGAAAGAAACAGGTTACGAGGAGAGAAAAGGTAGTAGAGAGGTGGGTCAGCAGAAGAGTTGGGCTGCAGGTCATCATATAGCACTTAAACCTCCCACTACCCACCTCCCTCCCATACTCACACCACCAGCACCACCACCTGCTACGCAGTCAGCACAGAGTTCTCCTTCTACGGAGTCGTCCGTCTTGCTGGAGATGCCGCCTCACGACTCAACCACCTCCCTTCTTTCCTAAGCTCTATGAAACCTCCGTCACCCAAACATGTACGCTATCCTCCCTCCTCGGCTCTGTAAGACGGCTCTAAGCCAAACACGCTCTTCATAAGGGGAACTATAACTACAATGACTCTTATGTTATCCCCAAACCTCCTCGTCTACCACAGTGACGACAATGATAACAGATAACGCGTGTAGAGTGTACATAATACGTGTTGTGTGATCCAGTTCCTTCTGTGACAGCAAAAAACAGACGATGAAGAGTTGGAAAGACATGGAGGTCGCAACAAGATTTTTCTCCCGCTTTACAGGATGGGTCTATTGTCGACCTCATAAAAGCGTCTAGTATTCGATTACACACAAAACTCTAATCTGTTCTCTCATCAATGGGATTCGGAAGTCCTTCGTTGGTCACCACAATAGAGCTATAATAGCCCTTAAGTGAATCTTGAGTGAGTCATGTAGACGTGTCCCGATTGTCTTCTTTCAGTTCGTTTTCTCTTTGAGTTTTAACTTCAGTGTGTAATCCCGACAGTGTGTCTTCTGTTTCCATCGGGAGCACCAGTTACTAGAACACCATACAGACAGCATCTCTTTGGGGCAAGTCCTTGGCTGAATCCCACATCCCAATGGACAAACAGGGCACGTTCTTCATCACAGGAGACAGTACTTATTATGGTGCTCATTCTTCAGTATCAGTGCACACCTTTGATCACAGCAAACAACCCTTCTTATAGGACACGTCCTTGACCACAGCACACCACCCTTATTAAAGGGCACATCCCCGATTCTAAAAGGCATTACTCCAATGCCATTGCCACACCCCTGAGTTTTAAGACACATTCTAAGACGCATCTCTAAACTGGGTCTCGCAACACACCACGAATTCTCATCATTTAGAGAATAAGAACTCAAAGCTACCCTCATAGAACAACTGTATTTCATAATGCCCGCAGATACAGAAGTGGCATACAGCTGCTGTGGACAGGATCATGACGTACAGCAGAACATTACCATGGACGTATGACGAAAAGAAACGGTCGCGCAGTTTACATGACGGTACACCCTTACTGTTGATTAAACTAGACACCTCGCGTGCCTCGCGACCAGCGAAGTCATCAATGAGCTAATCAAGTCTACCTCACGCAAAATGTCATATATTCTATGCTCATTCCTGCTATATACTGTGGAGGCTTCCATAGCATGCAGGCACGTGTGCAACTAACTGCCCGGTCTAAGACCACCCCTCCCAGGCCATGTCTCGGAATCACGGAGTCAAATCAGTTTCTGTTACCGGTACAATGTCGTCAGGATTTAGTCGGATCTTGTATTCGTGTAATACAAATATATATATATATATATATATATATATATATATATATATATATATATATATATATATATATATATATATCCCAGGTAATGACAGCTCTTTGCAAGATCACGACCGATATAAGAGCGAACACAGGTTGGTGGTAGCTTTAGGGAAAGGTCGCACTTCCTGCTCCAAACAGAAAGACTACTGGAAACTGCGCTTAGGTTTTCTTTTGAACACGGAAGTCTGTGTGTCTCTCTCTCTCCGCCCCGTGTATCAGCGGATGAGATCGAGTCAAACATACGAACTCACGAGGACTCAAGAAAGTGAACAAGTTATCCTTACTTGAGTGTGTGGAGAGTGGAAATTACATATAATATTTTTATCACGAAGAGGGGGCCACTTGAGGCTAAACGTTCGTGGAAGAGGGTAGGTGCGAAGGAATCTGGGTTGGGCTGGCTCAACCCTCTGCCTAGCAAGTGGAAATTTCCTCCGCAAAGATAGAATTGTAAGTTGCCATGCCCCGGTGGACGAGTAGAACTTCGTTGCCATGCCCCAGTGGACGAGTAGAACTTGGTTGCCATGCCCCTGTGGACGAGTAGAACTTGGTTGCCATGCCCCGGTGGACGAGTAGAACTTGGTTGCCATGCCCGGTGGACGAGTAGAACTTGGTTGCCATGCCCGGTGGACGAGTAGAACTTGGTTGCCATGCCCGGTGGACGAGTAGAACTTGGTTGCCATGCCAGATGGACGAGTAGAACTTGGTTGCCATGCCAGATGGACGATAGAACTTGGTTGCCATGCCCGGTGGACAAGTAAGACTTAGTTCTCATGCCCAATGGATGAGCTAGTTGAACGTATCTAATATACAAGAGAAACTTAGTTGCCATTTTCAGCAAAGCTAAGAAACTGTTGGCCTAACACAAAGCAGAAACTGTGGGATCTCTAGGCATGTCGACGGGCTAGGCCGACCGTCTGGTTGGCACATCAAACAGATATACAAAACTTGGTTGCGAGACCTAAACAGACACATGAAGCTTGATCCCTTTGTCGTGTATATAACGTTCTTTCTTAGCAACTGATTCTCATTTGATATTTCATTTCTATATAGCACCAAAAAAAACCTAGGTCAATAATATCTTCAAAAAAAGAAATCAAAGTTCGTCAAAGTACGTGACCTCACCATCTACATGACTACACTATAAAGAAGCAATCAACCCAACCCACACTAGCTCCCTGCAACAGCTCAGCTTCGTAAGAAATGAGACAGACTTCCATTACGCAACGAGGCTAATTTATTGTTTGACGTCACTACTGCTCAAGTAGGGTTAACGAGGCTGCCATCTTCCAGTGTGATTAATCGCGCAAAGACGCGCAGGCAGGCGGTCAACCCGCGCGCACTAGTTAGGGGGATAAAGTGCACGAAAATTCTTCAAACCAGAACATACATGCAATCATGCAGCCCCACGAAACAGACCGTACTCCTTTCCCCCCCCTCTTTTTCTTCCGGGCCTGATGACGTCATGCCTGGGGGGTCTTTACTATGCCTGTGTGGAGTCATGCAGCAAGTCATGCATGTGGCTCAATGGCGAAGGCAGGAGGAACACCACAGCTGCCACGACCAGTCATGTTACCAAGGTCGAGTCTGTCTCCACGAACAACTGTTGCCAAGTAAAACTAACCTTGTGACCCTTTACGACACACACACACACACATATATATATCTACATATATATATATATATATATATATATATATATATATATATATATATATATATATATATATATATATATATATATATGTGTGTGTGTGTGTGTGTGTGTGTGTGTGTGTGTGTAAAATCTGATGACTGAGTCTGTTCTCAAATTCGGACACTCCTTCAGGTCATTTCGTGAGTCAAGTATTTTCCCATACTTTATGGATATTCGTACAACTAACGACTTTACCAGTGGTAGTCAGGAGTCTGATGAAAACAAGCTCCTTAAGCGTTAAACAATGGTTGGTCATATGAGTCCGTCCACTCATGGAAGGAGAATGACATGAGCGAGCGAACGAAGTCGTTTATGCCTCCTTCCACGTACATTAAAATCTAATCACCTCTGTACCAAAACTCATGATGGTTAGCTAGGGTATGTAGCAGTTACTAAGAACGTGTCATTAACGCTAGTCGTCGTAAATATGCCACGGCCCAAACGCCATGAACACTGGCATATATACGGCCATGAAATAGCTAAAAAAAAAAAAAAAAAAAAAAAATGTATATACAAAAATTCCTTGGTGATCTTTTGACCTCAAAATAGCCAAAATAGTCCTATGCTCATAATGGGTAACGCAGAAAGATACCTCAGCGTCAATTTTCATAATCACTGGTTTCTATATAGCCAAGTAAAAGAACATAAAAAAAAAATTCTTTAATCACGTCGTCCCGAAAAAAATCATAAACAAACGGCGTAAATCACAAATATATCCGGTGCATTGCATGGGGCTTGTGGGCAGGTGTTTGTATGCCGTGTTTCGTCCTTTGAGAGTCAAATAATTGAAGAAGAAAGTGTTTGTGTGTAACGAACCCAGCTTTAGGTCTATCGGCTTCAAGAGTGGAGGATTGGAGCAAAACATCGATTGCTTTGGAAGATTATGGAAAAGGAAGACAAAGAAACAGTGAAGACAATGTCTCCTTCCGTGGAAAGGAAGGCAAAATAAAAAAGAAATAAGTGATTTAATCGGTGAAAGATTTCTGCCATTTCGTGAGCGCTGATGTTTATAACTGCCAGACTAGATGTCTTCCTCCTCACACATAACCTAATAACTTTCTTTAACCTAAACTTAAACGAAACACCTTGCCTAACTTACATCTTACATAATATTGTAACTACTCTTTACCGATGTAAGCAGTTCTATTATCATGTAAACCATGACGTTACTGGTGTCAACGCGCCTAGGCTATTTGGTCCGACAAAATGAGCCAAGATTACGCTACTGGTGTGAGAAAATCCTACCTAAGCAGTTGGTTTGGGAGAATCATACCTAAGCTAGGTTGCTGGTCTGGAAAAATGATACCTGTTTCAGCTACAGCAACACACAGGCCATCTAAGCTTAGGCCGCCCCAAACTTTAATGTTATAAACTTATTCATCCATTATTCCGACGTGTTTATATAAGTGTGCTCCTAATGTTAGTTCATATTACATTCGTAGACAATTGAAGAGCACACATTTTCGGAAGATCTATGTGTGTGTGTGTGTGTGTGTGTGTTCACACCTTGTTATCTACAAAGTTCCTTGTTCATGCCTCAAACATTTAAGGAGTAAAAAGACAAATTTAGGAAAATGATACAATAAATTTACCACAGCAAAAACAAATGTCTTTCCTTTTCACACACACACACACACACACATATATATATATATATATATATATATATATATATATATATATATATATATATATATATATATGTGTGTGTGTGTGTGTGTGTGTGTGTGTGTGTGTGTGTGTGTGTAAGGAAATAAACTGATTCCAAAAATATGGTATACAAGTAGTAGGATGGAGTCCAGGTTGGTCCACACCAGCGAGCGCCGGAGGGTCTACCACCCACCCCAATTATCTCGTCTTCACCCAACCCTCTCCACCACCGCCACCCACTCCCCCTCCCCCGCCCGCTCTCCAACATCATCTCCATGGAGTGTGGGAGATACTTGTGGTGTTGCTGGTTGTGGCAGCGTTACGTAACGAAGCTGAATGCTTTTGTCAAGAGATACGCTAGTCTGTTGGCAATAGTGGTGAGTAAATTGGAACGGTTATGAGCGCGTTTAAGATCGTCCGTCTGTCGGTAAACACACCACTTTTACCATTGTTTCGATAATCCTATTTCGCCACAAACTTACAATTACTGCAGTATGTATTTGATTTCAATGCTGCTCCAGAGTGGTCAAATATTGTCAAAAAAAGAAAAAAATCATAACTTTGTTGGATACACTATAATTTCACACCTATAACAATACATAGGACAGAGGTGCACTTTACGCAAGTAGCATCTTGGATAAAGCCAGACAAAGAATAGTCATAGATGCAGCATATTCCTTTCACACACATCTTAATAATAGTTAGGGATCTTAGTGGCAAGTCTCAAGAACATCAACGGAATTGCTTCAAACAATGGGATCCATATCCATAAACATGCGCTTTTAGTGACCTCTGGCATGCTGAAGTTACTAATGAGTCTTGAACACCACATCGCGTAGAAATATATAAACATCCACAAACAAAAATAAGGCTAGGTATGGCAAATTGACAAGAGGATCACAAATTTACTCTGCACGCCGATTTTCTATGGGGTTTGTGAGGAAGTATGTGTATGCAGTGTTTCGTTTAAATTCAGAGTAATGAAGAACACGGATAGCGACCAAACTATACGTCTTTTGTGACAACAAAGAAAGGCGCTTGGCACGTACCTACCAATTTCAAAGTCATTCTATCCCAAAGTGAAGATGCTGCACAACCTAGGTTGCTGGGGAAAAAGAAATATGGCAAATATATATATGTGTCTCTCCCTACTTGGGGTTAGAGACACAGAAATCTATAGGTACCAATCCGATCCCAAGCCATTATAACACATCTCACTAGCTAATTAGGAGAGGAGTCGATTTCCCCATTGACTCAGGAAAAGAGGAAGAAGGGCAATATTCCCTCTACTCCACTCAAGACCCCATTTCCACTTACAGAGGTAAGAGAATCACGGAATTATGCAAGAGGTAGGAAAAAAAAGGCGAGTGTGTAAGCTCCGCCCCTCGTATGACGCCATTAAGCGGTGATTGGTTGGTGTCGATCAAGGCGAGGAAGGTCTACTACGCGTAGAGAAGGACCATGTTACACGAGAAATCTTAAAGATTTACAACTATAAGAGCCATTTTAGCACCGAAGTCCCAAACAACGGACTTTATTCTTTAAATTTAAGGTAAACTATTCTCAGGAAGTGAATATAATTTGACGTCAAAATCACTACTTAAGGAGTGGTTATGAGCCCGTTAGGAGTCAATGGGATTTTCATCTTAAAACCGTGTAGTTAGGTTAAGTTAGGCACTGACAGGCTGCAGAGGAATATCCCATGTTAGTCTCTGATAGACTACGAAGGAATATCCCATGTTAGTCTCTGATAGACTACGGAGGAATATCCCATGTTAGTCTGTGATAGACTGCGGAGGAATATCCCATGTTAGTCTCTGATAGACTACGGAGGAATATCCCATGTTAGTCTCTGATAGACTACGGAGGAATATCCCATGTTAGTCTCTGATAGACTACGGAGGAATATCCCATGTTAGTCTCTGATAGACTACGAAGGAATATCCCATGTTAGTCTCTGATAGACTACGGAGGAATATCCATGTTAGTCTCTGATAGACTACGAAGGAATATCCCATGTTAGTCTCTGATAGACTACGAAGGAATATCCCATGTTAGTCTGTGATAGACTGCGGAGGAATATCCCATGTTAGTCTCTGATAGACTACGGAGGAATATCCCATGTTAGTCTCTGATAGACTACGGAGGAATATCCCATGTTAGTCTCTGATAGACTACGGAGGAATATCCATGTTAGTCTCTGATAGACTACGGAGGAATATCCATGTTAGTCTCTGATAGACTACGGAGGAATATCCATGTTAGTCTCTGATAGACTACGGAGGAATATCCCATGTTAGTCTCTGATAGACTACGAAGGAATATCCCATGTTAGTCTGTGATAGACTGCGGAGGAATATCCCATGTTAGTCTCTGATAGACTACGGAGGAATATCCCATGTTAGTCTCTGATAGACTACGGAGGAATATCCATGTTAGTCTCTGATAGACTACGAAGGAATATCCCATGTTAGTCTCTGATAGACTACGAAGGAATATCCCATGTTAGTCTGTGATAGACTGCGGAGGAATATCCCATGTTAGTCTCTGATAGACTACGGAGGAATATCCATGTTAGTCTCTGATAGACTACGGAGGAATATCCATGTTAGTCTCTGATAGACTACGGAGGAATATCCATGTTAGTCTCTGATAGACTACGGAGGAATATCCATGTTAGTCTCTGATAGACTACGGAGGAATATCCATGTTAGTCTCTGATAGACTACGGAGGAATATCCATGTTAGTCTCTGATAGACTACGGAGGAATATCCATGTTAGTCTCTGATAGACTACGAAGGAATATCCCATGTTAGTCTCTGATAGACTACGAAGGAATATCCCATGTTAGTCTCTGATAGACTACGGAGGAATATCCCATGTTAGTCTGTGATAGACTGCGGAGGAATATCCCATGTTAGTCTCTGATAGACTACGAAGGAATATCCCATGTTAGTCTCTGATAGACTACGGAGGAATATCCATGTTAGTCTCTGATAGACTACGGAGGAATATCCATGTTAGTCTCTGATAGACTACGGAGGAATATCCATGTTAGTCTCTGATAGACTACGAAGGAATATCCATGTTAGTCTGTGATAGACTGCGGAGGAATATCCCATGTTAGTCTCTGATAGACTACGGAGGAATATCCATGTTAGTCTCTGATAGACTACGGAGGAATATCCCATGTTAGTCTGTGATAGACTGCGGAGGAATATCCCATGTTAGTCTCTGATAGACTACGGAGGAATATCCATGTTAGTCTCTGATAGACTACGGAGGAATATCCATGTTAGTCTCTGATAGACTACGGAGGAATATCCATGTTAGTCTCTGATAGACTACGGAGGAATATCCATGTTAGTCTGTGATAGACTGCGGAGGAATATCCCATGTTAGTCTCTGATAGACTACGGAGGAATATCCATGTTAGTCTCTGATAGACTACGGAGGAATATCCATGTTAGTCTCTGATAGACTACGGAGGAATATCCATGTTAGTCTCTGATAGACTACGGAGGAATATCCATGTTAGTCTCTGATAGACTACGGAGGAATATCCCATGTTAGTCTCTGATAGACTACGGAGGAATATCCATGTTAGTCTCTGATAGACTACGGAGGAATATCCATGTTAGTCTCTGATAGACTACGGAGGAATATCCATGTTAGTCTCTGATAGACTACGGAGGAATATCCATGTTAGTCTCTGATAGACTACGGAGGAATATCCATGTTAGTCTCTGATAGACTACGGAGGAATATCCATGTTAGTCTCTGATAGACTACGGAGGAATATCCATGTTAGTCTCTGATAGACTACGGAGGAATATCCATGTTAGTCTCTGATAGACTACGGAGGAATATCCATGTTAGTCTCTGATAGACTACGGAGGAATATCCCATGTTAGTCTGTGATAGACTGCGGAGGAATATCCCATGTTAGTCTCTGATAGACTACGGAGGAATATCCATGTTAGTCTCTGATAGACTACGGAGGAATATCCATGTTAGTCTCTGATAGACTACGGAGGAATATCCATGTTAGTCTCTGATAGACTACGGAGGAATATCCATGTTAGTCTCTGATAGACTACGGAGGAATATCCATGTTAGTCTCTGATAGACTACGGAGGAATATCCCATGTTAGTCTCTGATAGACTACGGAGGAATATCCATGTTAGTCTCTGATAGACTACGGAGGAATATCCCATGTTAGTCTCTGATAGACTACGGAGGAATATCCATGTTAGTCTCTGATAGACTACGGAGGAATATCCATGTTAGTCTCTGATAGACTACGGAGGAATATCCATGTTAGTCTCTGATAGACTACGGAGGAATATCCCATGTTAGTCTGTGATAGACTGCGGAGGAATATCCCATGTTAGTCTCTGATAGACTACGGAGGAATATCCATGTTAGTCTCTGATAGACTACGGAGGAATATCCCATGTTAGTCTCTGATAGACTACGGAGGAATATCCATGTTAGTCTCTGATAGACTACGGAGGAATATCCATGTTAGTCTCTGATAGACTACGGAGGAATATCCATGTTAGTCTCTGATAGACTACGGAGGAATATCCATGTTAGTCTCTGATAGACTACGGAGGAATATCCATGTTAGTCTCTGATAGACTACGGAGGAATATCCATGTTAGTCTCTGATAGACTACGGAGGAATATCCATGTTAGTCTCTGATAGACTACGGAGGAATATCCATGTTAGTCTCTGATAGACTACGGAGGAATATCCCATGTTAGTCTCTGATAGACTACGGAGGAATATCCATGTTAGTCTCTGATAGACTACGGAGGAATATCCCATGTTAGTCTGTGATAGACTGCGGAGGAATATCCCATGTTAGTCTCTGATAGACTACGGAGGAATATCCATGTTAGTCTCTGATAGACTACGGAGGAATATCCATGTTAGTCTCTGATAGACTACGGAGGAATATCCATGTTAGTCTCTGATAGACTACGGAGGAATATCCATGTTAGTCTCTGATAGACTACGGAGGAATATCCATGTTAGTCTCTGATAGACTACGGAGGAATATCCCATGTTAGTCTCTGATAGACTACGGAGGAATATCCATGTTAGTCTCTGATAGACTACGGAGGAATATCCATGTTAGTCTCTGATAGACTACGGAGGAATATCCATGTTAGTCTCTGATAGACTACGGAGGAATATCCATGTTAGTCTCTGATAGACTACGGAGGAATATCCATGTTAGTCTCTGATAGACTACGGAGGAATATCCCATGTTAGTCTGTGATAGACTGCGGAGGAATATCCCATGTTAGTCTCTGATAGACTACGGAGGAATATCCATGTTAGTCTCTGATAGACTACGGAGGAATATCCATGTTAGTCTCTGATAGACTACGGAGGAATATCCATGTTAGTCTCTGATAGACTACGGAGGAATATCCCATGTTAGTCTCTGATAGACTACGGAGGAATATCCCATGTTAGTCTGTGATAGACTGCGGAGGAATATCCCATGTTAGTCTCTGATAGACTACGGAGGAATATCCCATGTTAGTCTCTGATAGACTACGGAGGAATATCCATGTTAGTCTCTGATAGACTACGGAGGAATATCCATGTTAGTCTCTGATAGACTACGGAGGAATATCCCATGTTAGTCTGTGATAGACTGCGGAGGAATATCCCATGTTAGTCTCTGATAGACTACGGAGGAATATCCATGTTAGTCTCTGATAGACTACGGAGGAATATCCATGTTAGTCTGTGATAGACTGCGGAGGAATATCCCATGTTAGTCTCTGATAGACTACGGAGGAATATCCCATGTTAGTCTCTGATAGACTACGGAGGAATATCCATGTTAGTCTCTGATAGACTACGGAGGAATATCCATGTTAGTCTCTGATAGACTACGGAGGAATATCCATGTTAGTCTCTGATAGACTACGGAGGAATATCCATGTTAGTCTCTGATAGACTACGGAGGAATATCCATGTTAGTCTCTGATAGACTACGGAGGAATATCCATGTTAGTCTCTGATAGACTACGGAGGAATATCCCATGTTAGTCTGTGATAGACTGCGGAGGAATATCCCATGTTAGTCTCTGATAGACTACGGAGGAATATCCATGTTAGTCTCTGATAGACTACGGAGGAATATCCCATGTTAGTCTCTGATAGACTACGGAGGAATATCCCATGTTAGTCTCTGATAGACTACGGAGGAATATCCATGTTAGTCTCTGATAGACTACGGAGGAATATCCATGTTAGTCTCTGATAGACTACGGAGGAATATCCATGTTAGTCTCTGATAGACTACGGAGGAATATCCATGTTAGTCTCTGATAGACTACGGAGGAATATCCATGTTAGTCTCTGATAGACTACGGAGGAATATCCATGTTAGTCTCTGATAGACTACGGAGGAATATCCATGTTAGTCTCTGATAGACTACGGAGGAATATCCCATGTTAGTCTCTGATAGACTACGGAGGAATATCCATGTTAGTCTCTGATAGACTACGGAGGAATATCCATGTTAGTCTCTGATAGACTACGGAGGAATATCCATGTTAGTCTCTGATAGACTACGGAGGAATATCCATGTTAGTCTCTGATAGACTACGGAGGAATATCCATGTTAGTCTCTGATAGACTACGGAGGAATATCCCATGTTAGTCTGTGATAGACTGCGGAGGAATATCCCATGTTAGTCTCTGATAGACTACGGAGGAATATCCATGTTAGTCTCTGATAGACTACGGAGGAATATCCATGTTAGTCTCTGATAGACTACGGAGGAATATCCATGTTAGTCTCTGATAGACTACGGAGGAATATCCATGTTAGTCTCTGATAGACTACGGAGGAATATCCATGTTAGTCTCTGATAGACTACGGAGGAATATCCATGTTAGTCTCTGATAGACTACGGAGGAATATCCATGTTAGTCTCTGATAGACTACGGAGGAATATCCCATGTTAGTCTGTGATAGACTGCGGAGGAATATCCCATGTTAGTCTCTGATAGACTACGGAGGAATATCCATGTTAGTCTCTGATAGACTACGGAGGAATATCCCATGTTAGTCTCTGATAGACTACGGAGGAATATCCATGTTAGTCTCTGATAGACTACGGAGGAATATCCATGTTAGTCTGTGATAGACTGCGGAGGAATATCCCATGTTAGTCTCTGATAGACTACGGAGGAATATCCATGTTAGTCTCTGATAGACTACGGAGGAATATCCATGTTAGTCTCTGATAGACTACGGAGGAATATCCATGTTAGTCTCTGATAGACTACGGAGGAATATCCCATGTTAGTCTGTGATAGACTGCGGAGGAATATCCCATGTTAGTCTCTGATAGACTACGGAGGAATATCCATGTTAGTCTCTGATAGACTACGGAGGAATATCCATGTTAGTCTCTGATAGACTACGGAGGAATATCCATGTTAGTCTCTGATAGACTACGGAGGAATATCCCATGTTAGTCTCTGATAGACTACGGAGGAATATCCATGTTAGTCTCTGATAGACTACGGAGGAATATCCATGTTAGTCTCTGATAGACTACGGAGGAATATCCATGTTAGTCTCTGATAGACTACGGAGGAATATCCATGTTAGTCTGTGATAGACTGCGGAGGAATATCCCATGTTAGTCTCTGATAGACTACGGAGGAATATCCATGTTAGTCTCTGATAGACTACGGAGGAATATCCATGTTAGTCTCTGATAGACTACGGAGGAATATCCATGTTAGTCTCTGATAGACTACGGAGGAATATCCATGTTAGTCTCTGATAGACTACGGAGGAATATCCATGTTAGTCTCTGATAGACTACGGAGGAATATCCATGTTAGTCTCTGATAGACTACGGAGGAATATCCATGTTAGTCTCTGATAGACTACGGAGGAATATCCATGTTAGTCTCTGATAGACTACGGAGGAATATCCATGTTAGTCTCTGATAGACTACGGAGGAATATCCATGTTAGTCTCTGATAGACTACGGAGGAATATCCATGTTAGTCTCTGATAGACTACGGAGGAATATCCATGTTAGTCTCTGATAGACTACGGAGGAATATCCATGTTAGTCTCTGATAGACTACGGAGGAATATCCCATGTTAGTCTGTGATAGACTGCGGAGGAATATCCCATGTTAGTCTCTGATAGACTACGGAGGAATATCCATGTTAGTCTCTGATAGACTACGGAGGAATATCCATGTTAGTCTCTGATAGACTACGGAGGAATATCCATGTTAGTCTGTGATAGACTGCGGAGGAATATCCCATGTTAGTCTGTGATAGACTGCGGAGGAATATCCCATGTTAGTCTCTGATAGACTACGGAGGAATATCCATGTTAGTCTCTGATAGACTACGGAGGAATATCCATGTTAGTCTCTGATAGACTACGGAGGAATATCCATGTTAGTCTCTGATAGACTACGGAGGAATATCCATGTTAGTCTCTGATAGACTACGGAGGAATATCCCATGTTAGTCTGTGATAGACTGCGGAGGAATATCCCATGTTAGTCTCTGATAGACTACGGAGGAATATCCCATGTTAGTCTCTGATAGACTACGGAGGAATATCCATGTTAGTCTCTGATAGACTACGGAGGAATATCCATGTTAGTCTCTGATAGACTACGGAGGAATATCCATGTTAGTCTCTGATAGACTACGGAGGAATATCCATGTTAGTCTCTGATAGACTACGGAGGAATATCCATGTTAGTCTCTGATAGACTACGGAGGAATATCCATGTTAGTCTCTGATAGACTACGGAGGAATATCCATGTTAGTCTCTGATAGACTACGGAGGAATATCCATGTTAGTCTCTGATAGACTACGGAGGAATATCCCATGTTAGTCTCTGATAGACTACGGAGGAATATCCATGTTAGTCTCTGATAGACTACGGAGGAATATCCATGTTAGTCTCTGATAGACTACGGAGGAATATCCATGTTAGTCTCTGATAGACTACGGAGGAATATCCATGTTAGTCTCTGATAGACTACGGAGGAATATCCATGTTAGTCTCTGATAGACTACGGAGGAATATCCATGTTAGTCTCTGATAGACTACGGAGGAATATCCCATGTTAGTCTGTGATAGACTGCGGAGGAATATCCATGTTAGTCTCTGATAGACTACGGAGGAATATCCATGTTAGTCTCTGATAGACTACGGAGGAATATCCATGTTAGTCTCTGATAGACTACGGAGGAATATCCATGTTAGTCTCTGATAGACTACGGAGGAATATCCCATGTTAGTCTCTGATAGACTACGGAGGAATATCCATGTTAGTCTCTGATAGACTACGGAGGAATATCCATGTTAGTCTGTGATAGACTGCGGAGGAATATCCCATGTTAGTCTCTGATAGACTACGGAGGAATATCCATGTTAGTCTCTGATAGACTACGGAGGAATATCCATGTTAGTCTCTGATAGACTACGGAGGAATATCCCATGTTAGTCTGTGATAGACTGCGGAGGAATATCCCATGTTAGTCTCTGATAGACTACGGAGGAATATCCATGTTAGTCTCTGATAGACTACGGAGGAATATCCATGTTAGTCTCTGATAGACTACGGAGGAATATCCATGTTAGTCTCTGATAGACTACGGAGGAATATCCATGTTAGTCTCTGATAGACTACGGAGGAATATCCATGTTAGTCTCTGATAGACTACGGAGGAATATCCATGTTAGTCTCTGATAGACTACGGAGGAATATCCATGTTAGTCTCTGATAGACTACGGAGGAATATCCCATGTTAGTCTGTGATAGACTGCGGAGGAATATCCCATGTTAGTCTCTGATAGACTACGGAGGAATATCCCATGTTAGTCTCTGATAGACTACGGAGGAATATCCATGTTAGTCTCTGATAGACTACGGAGGAATATCCCATGTTAGTCTCTGATAGACTACGGAGGAATATCCATGTTAGTCTCTGATAGACTACGGAGGAATATCCCATGTTAGTCTGTGATAGACTGCGGAGGAATATCCATGTTAGTCTCTGATAGACTACGGAGGAATATCCATGTTAGTCTCTGATAGACTACGGAGGAATATCCATGTTAGTCTCTGATAGACTACGGAGGAATATCCCATGTTAGTCTCTGATAGACTACGGAGGAATATCCATGTTAGTCTCTGATAGACTACGGAGGAATATCCATGTTAGTCTCTGATAGACTACGGAGGAATATCCATGTTAGTCTCTGATAGACTACGGAGGAATATCCATGTTAGTCTCTGATAGACTACGGAGGAATATCCCATGTTAGTCTGTGATAGACTGCGGAGGAATATCCCATGTTAGTCTGTGATAGACTGCGGAGGAATATCCCATGTTAGTCTCTGATAGACTACGGAGGAATATCCATGTTAGTCTCTGATAGACTACGGAGGAATATCCATGTTAGTCTCTGATAGACTACGGAGGAATATCCATGTTAGTCTCTGATAGACTACGGAGGAATATCCATGTTAGTCTCTGATAGACTACGGAGGAATATCCCATGTTAGTCTCTGATAGACTACGGAGGAATATCCATGTTAGTCTCTGATAGACTACGGAGGAATATCCATGTTAGTCTCTGATAGACTACGGAGGAATATCCCATGTTAGTCTGTGATAGACTGCGGAGGAATATCCCATGTTAGTCTGTGATAGACTGCGGAGGAATATCCCATGTTAGTCTGTGATAGACTGCGGAGGAATATCCCATGTTAGTCTGTGATAGACTGCGGAGGAATATCCCATGTTAGTCTCTGATAGACTACGGAGGAATATCCATGTTAGTCTGTGATAGACTGCGGAGGAATATCCCATGTTAGTCTCTGATAGACTACGGAGGAATATCCATGTTAGTCTCTGATAGACTACGGAGGAATATCCATGTTAGTCTGTGATAGACTGCGGAGGAATATCCCATGTTAGTCTGTGATAGACTGCGGAGGAATATCCCATGTTAGTCTGTGATAGACTGCGGAGGAATATCCCATGTTAGTCTCTGATAGACTACGGAGGAATATCCATGTTAGTCTCTGATAGACTACGGAGGAATATCCATGTTAGTCTCTGATAGACTACGGAGGAATATCCATGTTAGTCTCTGATAGACTACGGAGGAATATCCATGTTAGTCTCTGATAGACTACGGAGGAATATCCCATGTTAGTCTCTGATAGACTACGGAGGAATATCCATGTTAGTCTCTGATAGACTACGGAGGAATATCCCATGTTAGTCTCTGATAGACTACGGAGGAATATCCATGTTAGTCTGTGATAGACTGCGGAGGAATATCCCATGTTAGTCTGTGATAGACTGCGGAGGAATATCCCATGTTAGTCTCTGATAGACTACGGAGGAATATCCCATGTTAGTCTGTGATAGACTGCGGAGGAATATCCCATGTTAGTCTGTGATAGACTGCGGAGGAATATCCCATGTTAGTCTCTGATAGACTACGGAGGAATATCCCATGTTAGTCTCTGATAGACTACGGAGGAATATCCATGTTAGTCTCTGATAGACTACGGAGGAATATCCATGTTAGTCTCTGATAGACTACGGAGGAATATCCCATGTTAGTCTGTGATAGACTGCGGAGGAATATCCCATGTTAGTCTGTGATAGACTGCGGAGGAATATCCCATGTTAGTCTGTGATAGACTGCGGAGGAATATCCCATGTTAGTCTGTGATAGACTGCGGAGGAATATCCCATGTTAGTCTGTGATAGACTGCGGAGGAATATCCCATGTTAGTCTGTGATAGACTGCGGAGGAATATCCATGTTAGTCTGTGATAGACTGCGGAGGAATATCCCATGTTAGTCTCTGATAGACTACGGAGGAATATCCCATGTTAGTCTCTGATAGACTACGGAGGAATATCCCATGTTAGTCTCTGATAGACTACGGAGGAATATCCCATGTTAGTCTCTGATAGACTACGGAGGAATATCCCATGTTAGTCTGTGATAGACTGCGGAGGAATATCCCATGTTAGTCTGTGATAGACTGCGGAGGAATATCCCATGTTAGTCTCTGATAGACTACGGAGGAATATCCATGTTAGTCTCTGATAGACTACGGAGGAATATCCATGTTAGTCTCTGATAGACTACGGAGGAATATCCCATGTTAGTCTGTGATAGACTGCGGAGGAATATCCCATGTTAGTCTCTGATAGACTACGGAGGAATATCCCATGTTAGTCTCTGATAGACTA
>NC_092232.1:8696314-8716314 GCF_036320965.1 Panulirus ornatus
GGGTGGGGTCTGGATGAGTGAGGGGAGAAGGGAGGAGGGGATGGGGCGTGGCGCACCCTCATCGAGAGACCTCCCTCCTCCCATCTCCCCACACTCAGAGGAAGGGACCCTACCATCCCCCATCCCACTAAGACCCCCTCGATGGGCGGGCCTCCTCCTCTCCACTCCCTAACCCCCACTTTCCTCCTCCCTCCCTCTCTCCGTCTCCCTAACCCGTAGGGGAGAAAGGGGAGGAGAGGGGCGGTCGTCCACCCACTCACCCAACACACCTCCTACTCGGTGTAGGCGCCCCTCCACACCCACCCCACAAGCTGGGCGGGTGATAGAGATGCGACTCCTGGGGACACAGCCATCAGGAAGGCGCATAATGTGGACACATCAGGACATTTGTATGCATGAGGTGAGCACACGATGGTCCAGCCAATTTTGAGACCGTGGATTTAACGTAGGGGGAGTGGCGAGGTGGGAGAATGAAGGAGGGAGGCTGTGTGTGTGTGTGTGTGTGTGTGTGTGTGTGTGTGTGTGTGTGTGTGTATGTGTGTGTGTGTGTGTGTGTGTGTGTTGTGGGGTGGGATGGTTGAGGGTGGAGCTCATACCACACCACGAGAATCTACGACGATGTCTCGCCTGGAGGCAGGATTAGCGCTCAGCTCTCGCGTAGAATGAGAGAGAGAGAGAGAGAGAGAGAGAGAGAGAGAGAGAGAGAGAGAGAGAGAGAGAGAGAGAGAGAGAGAGAGAGAGAGAGAGAGCTTTTACCACGTTTTTGCCTCCGCCTGAGATATGAACCCGGACCCCTAGACTATGGGGTCGGGTCAAAGGCCTTGGTAAGTCATTATAGACCCAAGAATCGTGCCGTCGTGCTCAAGGAGCCGTACTGTCGTGCTCAAGGCGCCGCACCGTCGTGCTCGAGGCGCCGTACCGTCGTGCTCAAGGGGCCGCACCGTCGTGCTCAAGGCGTCGTACCGTCGTGCTCAAGGCGCCGTACCGTCGTGCTCAAGGCGCCGTACCGTCGTGCTCAAGGCGCCGTACCGTCGTGCTCAAGGTGCCGTACCGTCGTGCTCAAGGCGCCGTACCGTCGTGCTCAAGGCGCCGAACCTTCGTGCTTAAGGCGCCGTACCGTCGTGCTCAAGGCGCCGTACCGTCGTGCTCAAGGAGCCGCACCGTCGTGCTCAAGGCGCCGAACCTTCGTGCTCAAGGCGCCGTACCGTCGTGCTCGAGGCGCCGTACCGTCGTGCTCAAGGCGTCGTACCGTCGTGCTCAAGGCGCCGTACCGTCGTGCTCAAGGCGCCGTACCGTCGTGCTCAAGGCGCCGTACCGTCGTGCTCAAGGCGCCGTACCGTCGTGCTCAAGGCGCCGCACCGTCGTGCTCAAGGCGCCGTACCGTCGTGCTCAAGGCGCCGTACCGTCGTGCTCAAGGCGCCGTACCGTCGTGCTCAAGGCGCCGTACCGTCGTGCTCAAGGAGATCATTAGGAAAACCCCACAAAACTAATTCTTCCAGAAGACCTCACTCAAGTACCGAGCGGCCACTGGTGTGGGCTGAGAAGTGTCAGGCGCAGGTCGTAACTGCGTTAGGGCAGCGTCTGGTCCACCGGCCCCCAGTGTGAGGGGTGGGAGAGAACTGACAGATGGTAACATTGGATAAGCCAAAGGGGGGGAAGGTGGGGTGTAAATATGAGGTACATAACGGGGGGAGGGGAAGCTGGGGTGCAAATATGAGGCACACAAGGTGGGGAGCTGGGGTGTAGATATGAGGTACACAAGGTGGGGAGCTGGGGTGTAGATATGAGGTACACAAGGTGGGGAGCTGGGGTGCAAATAGGAGGCACACAAGGTGGGGAGGTGGGGTGTAAATATGAGGTACACAAGGTGGGGAGCTGGGGTGCAAATATGAGGTACACAAGGTGGGGAGCTGGGGTGCAAATAGGAGGTTCACAAGGTGGGGAGCTGGGGTGCAAATATGAGGCACACAAGGTGGGGAGCTGGGGTGGAAATATGAGGTACACAAGAGGGGAGCTGGGGTGCAAATAGGAGGTACACAAAGCGGGGGAAGAGAGAGGGAGAGTTACATAACCACAGGTAAACAAACACAGTGGCCAAACATTCCTAATGGCTCCCAATAATCCAGAAGACAAAAGAAATGAACAAAAATAAATAATGGGGTGGAGGATGGGGGTGAAGGAGGAACAATGGATGATGGTAATAGCGGTAAAGAAAAACAAGGGGCGGGGGGAGAGAGAGAGAGAGAGAGAGAGAGAGAGAGAGAGAGAGAGAGAGAGAGAGAGAGAGAGAGAGAGAGAGAGAGAGAGATAATACGGTCAAATGGGGATTATAATAATGGTGGAAAAATAAGGCGAGGAGAGATGCAAGCGGTTGATAAAGGACGAAAGAAAATGTTTGTAATGGGAATGAAAGAAAATGGAGGATGTGGCAGGAGGGCAGTAAAGAAAGAGACGGAGAATAATTCACAAACTACAATGAAATTAAGATAATATGCGTGAACGAAGACGAATTTTCGGATTTCCCCCAAATAAGAAAATGAATAAATAACAAAAAGAAATATGAAGTGGTTGGCTGGTATAGTTGGACTTTAAGCCTAACGACTACCGGGGTAATTAGGGCCGTTGTCAGCGTCTAGTCATAACCACCATCTGAATAGTCTTGAACACCTGTTTCAAGGGTTCAGAATAATGCCTTAAGACCATCCAGGTTCACAACTGAGTACACGATGACCTTAGACCATACAGGTTCACAACTGAGTACACGATGACCTTAGACCATACAGGTTCACAACTGAGTACACGATGACCTTAGACCATACAGGTTCACAACTGAGTACACGATGGCCTTAGACCATACAGGTTCACAACTGAGTACACGATGACCTTAGACCATACAGGTTCACAACTGAGTACACGATGACCTTAGACCATACAGGTTCACAACTGAGTACACGATGACCTTAGACCATACAGGTTCACAACTGAGTACACGATGACCTTAAGACCATACAGGTTCACAACTGAGTACACGATGACCTTAAGACCATACAGGTTCACAACTGAGTACACGATGACCTTAGACCATACAGGTTCACAACTGAGTACACGATGACCTTAGACCATACAGGTTCACAACTGAGTACACGATGACCTTAGACCATACAGGTTCTCAACTGAGTACACGATGACCTTCGGAAACGGTCGGCTGGTTAATTTGTTTTTTTTTTTTAGCCCTAACGACTGCCGTTAAGGGTCGTTAAGGCCGTCCTCGTCAGGTCAAATCCACTCGCTTAAAACAAAATTTGGAACACCACATTTTCATCTGTTGACGATAATTCTACAATCACAATCCCTTATTAACTAAATGGTCCAAACGAAAACCAAAAAAAATTATAATGGCAAAATAGACCAAAAATAAAATACGGAATTAGATTGAGAACGAATAATATAAACATTCAATAATAAGGCACAAAATGGCGGTTAAACATAAAAAAAGGGATCTACGATCAGATTATCTTTTTTCCGTTAATATCGAAAAAGGAGAAAACAATGTTTATTCTCTCCGTATCTGTGTTTTTGGGTAGTGAGGCGAGGGTAGAGAAAACGCGAGTGTTAGTCATGGGTAACTCAAATATTTGGCGGAACCTGGTCGGTTACACTCTTTTTCTTCTTGTGGGTGTGTTTGTGGTCTCGTACACGCTTCAGGTTAGTCAACATTACGTTAGAATGGTTGCGAAGGAAATAGTATCTAATATAAAGATATACCAAATGGCGTCTTAGCTACGTCTCTTTGTTGAATATAAACTGACTTATATTTCTTTGTTGTATCTCACCTGATGATGTGGCTATTACATGAAAGTGCACTTGGAAACTTATCGTGTTTCATTTCCCTGTGGACTCATAGGTGTATATATATATATATATATATATATATATATATATATATATATATATATATATATATATATGAGGAAATCACTTCCACTTCGCCTGTTTCCTACCCAGAAACAGGGAAACCATATATGAAATCACCTCTTCCCTCCTCCCTTACCATATACCAACAACAAAAACAACAACAGCAACAAAACAACAATAAAAATAATACCTCCCACAACACTTTCTCTCTTCCTTCTTCCCTTTCCCTTACCCAACTTCCACACACACACACACACACACACACACACGGGAGACGGGAGCAAGACTGACCAGATGGTGAGGAAGACGTTGAAGCAGATCACGTTGAGCCACAGGAAGGCTGACATGTACCAGAAGTGCATCATCACGGCTGTTGGAAGAGAGGAACATATCACCGCATTAGAATTTGACATGAGCTATTTTAGAATTAGACGTGAGGCATTTCAGATTATGACGGATGTGGGTTCTGGGGTGAGAGAGAGACAAACCATCTTGGATTTAGACATGAATTAGAATTAAATTTAGATTTTAGGCACTTAGACATAGGAGACATTTAGATCATGATGGCTCTGGTGAGCCTTAGAATTAGACATGACACCGTGTCAGAATTACATATACAGTATTTAGAATTAGACACTGATAGAGCAAGAGAGACAAGGAGTTTGAACTATATGTCAAAAGAATTAGAATAGGAAGCAGGGCCTTAGATTCAAACAAAACACTGATAATTAGAATTACATATGAGGGAATCAGATTTAGACTTAGAATTTGACAAACAGGTGCTGAAGGGAGACGTGCTAAAGCAGACAATAGGGCCACGCGAATTGTACGTATACAATAATGAAAAGAGACGTTACAGCTGGACATTTTGCCACTAGATCTGGACGAAGCGCTACGGTTATAGACACAGGTCAACAAAATGACACACATATCATGTGCATTAGAGAGAGAGAGAGAGAGAGAGAGAGAGAGAGAGAGAGAGAGAGAGAGAGAGAGAGAGAGAGAACGTACTTCTGAATATCCCTATGAAAATTCTGTGAGAGAAGAGAGAGAGAGAGAGAGAGAGAGAGAGAGAGAGAGAGAGAGAGAGAGAGAGAGAGAGAGAGAGAGAGAGACATACACATTAATCACATACAATCAGAACCTCCAAGGGGAATGGCAGACGCAGACAGATTTAAAAAAAAAAAAAAACCCTAATGACCACTGACACAATAAAGAGGATCGAGTCAACGAAGTGGATCATTGGATCGTCAAATTCATAACATACCAGTGGGCACGTACAACCACTCCCTCTCTTTACGATATGGATCGTAAGAGCGAGGACTTTTTACGCCCACACCCTCGTCGACATGAACGCGGGAGCCTACGTTGCGTTTGGAGAGTGACGTAACAGTCCGGGGCGCATTATTACACCTCATTACGTCCCAGCACAAGAGGGTTGAACGACCGGAAATCACCTTGAGCAAATGAGCTGTTCAAATCGAGTTGTAAATTTTTGCTCCCTTTCGCTCAAGCATGGCAGTTAAACACAGTCATTTGTCTCGACTCCAGTACTAATCATTGTCGCTTTTTTGCTCACATTACCCACGACAGTGGACCAATTTGAGGGCCATTCTCAGAGAGAGAAAAAAAATTCATCATTTAATAAACTTTTAACAAGGGGGGGGGGGATAAAGGGTACTAATAAACCCGATTAATGCCTGAAAAGGCACAGTAATTGGTCAATTCAACAGGTGAATTTGCCAACAGAAATGACGCTTAATGTCCGGACGGGTAATTATTGACAATGGTCTTGTTCCGGGGGGGGGGGGGGGGGGTTAGGGTGTTGTGGGAAGAGGGTGGCGTGTGGAGGGTGGTGGGAGGGAGATCAGGGTGGCACTGGGTGGAGTAAGGTAGGGTAGGGTAACACAAGGCGAGCACCTCATTGAAGGGGAGGATTTAGACCAGCGAGGGAGGAGGCCAGTTCACTATTGGGAGCAGTCCAATCCAAAAAATCACGCATTCATACCAGCAGTTGTTATACTCTATTACTATTCTGGCTGTCATTAAAGTCTATGTGCTTTGTGTACTCAGCAACAGAATCATCACGAGGGAACACTTCAACTACAAAGTGGGGTAATTTACGTGAGCAAGACTTCATCGCCCTTTTGTGTACTCGTGTTTGCATGTCTTCCAGCAGAGCTACTCTTAATGCCACTTTTTAAGCGGCTTCAGGCGTTATTTTGCCTTTAAATTTGGCTCCGGACTCTTTCGCTGCACGTATGGAAGTTCAACGTCCTTGGAAAGACTTGTACTCGAAACCGGAACTAAGCAACCAGTAAAAGAGGCGTTAAACATGAACCAGACCAGACGACCAGAAGAGGGACATGAAATCGAAGACGGCGACTTGTCTAGGGTCACCGAAACCGGGACCAGACGACCTGTTTAGGGCCACTGAAACCGGGATCAGACGACCTGTTTAGGGTCACTGAAACAGGGACCAGACGACCTGTTTAGGGTCACTGAAACCGGGACCAGACGACCTGTTTATGGCCACTGAAATCGGGACCTGACGACCTGTTTAAGGTCACTTAAACCGGGACCAGACGACCTGTTTAGGGCCACTGAAACCGAGACCAGACGACCTGTTTAGGGTCACTGAAACCGGGACCAGACGACCTATGATGGGACATCAGATATACCAAAATCAGATGACCTGTAAGGGACACTTAAACGAGAACCACACGACCTAGAGGGACGATTGAACCGGGATCAGATGACCTGCACCAGGACACTTAAACCAGAACCAGGAGACTCGTTGAGAAACCATGATACAGAAGACCCACCCCATCACAAACTCTGAATTGTGAAGGTGTCAACTTAATCAACATCCAATAGAAGAAAGTTGGAGACCCGAAGTCATGAATCAGACGACATCTGGTAGAAGCTAAGAACCTTCGAACTCATCAGATGCATCATCGGGGATGCTGAAAGACTTCGAACTCAAAGAGGCACTCTGGCTGGACTCACCGACGACGACGCAGGCAGTCATGGAGAGGAGGTGGGTGGCCATTTGGACGACGACTGTGGAGACCTGAGCGACGCCGAGGGCGAAGACGCTGCACATGAGACAACGTCCCAGGAGGTCCCTCAGTTCGACCACCATGCAGTACACGAAGAGCGTCGCAGCCAGGAACACGGCCGAGATGATGAGGCCGACGGGGTACAACGTCTGGTATACGACCCGGTCGAAGCTTGAATCCTGCAGTAGCGGGACATAGAAAGGCAGAGGATTAAACTGGGCTCCTACGAGTGAATATATATATATATATATATATATATATATATATATATATATATATATATATATATATATATATATATATATATATATATGTGTGTGTGTGTGTGACTTTTATCTCTATACATGACAATATTTATCACTGGAGTTGGGGAAGATATACCTGACTGTGAATATATATATATGGGAGTTATGAAAAATTCTGAACTAATAAACAGCTGGTTAGAAACCAAGAATATAGCTTTGTAAAGCAAGCTGAAGTTACTTTAGTTAACCTAGCATTGAACACAAAAAAGGGCAACTCTATTCTTGATGAAAGCAAAGACAGGTATGGATTCGCTCTGACCGAGGGCTTAAAGGATGAGAGACTGAAATTAATTGTCGTCTTAAAGCAACACAGATATCTCAAAGCCAAGCTCCTCCTGATTAAAGAACAGCAGCCAGGGGTAACTATAGGAAAGGAAATGAGCCATAAAGTCCACACCATATTAAAAGAAGCAACACTTGCAAGTGAACAGGTCATTAGGCATAGTCTGATACATGGCAGGAGAGGTTGCTACAGCTTAAGAATCAGGTCGAGCTCCCTGTAGCCTTGTTGTCACACATATACATACATATCTATCCATGCTGGTCTCACACCTGAAAGCATTTCATATCATTAAGGACTTTCCCCTTTTTCCTCATTTTCCCCCCAAAAAGAAGGCAAGGACCTACCTTGAAGGAAGGACTATGGAACTCAGTGAAGTATGTTAGTTTAACAGTTTAGCCAGAACAGCGGAGTGGATATACCTAACCAGAGGATAGACCCGTCATATATATATATATATATATATATATATATATATATATATATATATATATATATATATATATATATATAACCTTTCCAGGACGCCTTAACTTACCTGGAACACGTGTATCTCCTCCACTCCACCCATATCCACGGCTGAGAGGTCTCCGTCCGTCTTGTGAGTCCCCTGATGTTCCATATCCTTCACATGAGACACAGACAGTCCAGTCAGTCCTTAACGTAGTCCACACCCAGAGTGTACGTATGTCTCATTCCACACACACACATGCACACACACAGCCCCCCCACAAGCCCACCCACCCCACCCCACCACAACCCATCTAAGTTAACCCAGTTCCTCCTCATCTAAAGGCCCCCCCTCCGACAGACCGGGGGGGGACAATAGTTTTCACTATGCCCTTTTCGGCCTGTCGGAACGAGGCACCAACCCATAGCCAGAACCCGTACAAAGACAAGAGACTCTTCCTCACCGTTCTCACCATTTCCGGGAAGCAGACGATGGCCTCCATCTCGGTGTCTGTGGCCAGCAGGCAGAACTGATCCGTCGAGTGTCTTCGCCCATCCATGGCCGGCACCTGCAGCTGACCTGTGGCGAGCGGGGGGTGGGTAGGAAGAAGACATGGTTTACCTCAGCAGAGAAGAACAATCTGATCACATATAAGATAAGCATAATTGATGATATCTTACTCTCTTTCTTTTTTTTTCTATAGCTATTCCTGTCTTTGCGTGGTTATCTAATCAATTTAAGATAGTCCATTAAAGATTACGATTCTACTCTTTTCTCTATGTTTATTCCTGTCTTTGCTAGGGAGGGTCAGGAACAAAAAAAAAGGAAAAATGGTTTCGTCTGCACTGAAACCAGAGGCTGCCATCCACAACCAAACGTGTAGTTTCCCCTGACTACCTCACTGTGCCGCGGTTCAGCCCACTGTGACAATCACGTCGCCCCCCATACACCACAGTGCTCCTATTCTTTCTATCCTAAGAAGATGAATATAAAGGAACGAAAAAAATAATCGTGTGTCCTTTGGTTGGCTTCGAACTTAAAAAACCAAAACACCTAGAGATGCTTACACAGCCAATCCCAGGTCAAGTAACCAGTGACGTCACTGTTTACGTCACCACCTCCCACAAAGGCAAGACGGTCGTAAACCCGAGTAACTGGTTTTAACCTAATGAAACTATACACCTACCACACTAATCCATGAGTTTATGTTCACAGCTACCACAAACAGCCTCGTTAGGACCCCAATGGTCTGTTGCTGTTTCAATTGTTCTTCCCTCACCCCACTCAACACTTAATCGCCATTTCCCGCGTTAGCAAGGTAGCGGCAGGATGATTTGCAATCATTCGTATTCTAGAGCCACTCACCATCGGGGAGGAGGTGAAACTTGTCATTAGGTTCCACCTCCGGCTGGAGGCTGTAGAAGGTGCAGTTGGGGAACCCTGCACGCACAGTGTAGGCGAACTGGTACTCCACAGGTCGTCCATCCTGGAATAAGAAATACTCATTTCCTAGGATGCACGTGATGATTAGCCGCCACAAACAAGAGGTAAAGTCTTTGAAGATTCTACTCATCAACACCACTGTGTTCTTCTTCACGGATATCATCCAAATGGGTTCACTATAGGAAAAGAGGACATTTGATAATCATTACCATCGTAATTAATAATCACATTCTTAATTACCGTAATCGTAATAGCAGTAATGATGCAAGAGATGTTGCAGATGAGAGAGAGAGAGAGAGAGAGAGAGAGAGAGAGAGAGAGAGAGAGAGAGAGAGAGAGAGAGAGACTTCTCAACCATCGTATGTGTCGTGAGAAATCAAAAAATGTGTGAAACAGAGTCGCGTCCAGGAACTTCTTGCTCCAAATCATTGACATGCTCCTGATTGGAGCGCAGCCTGAAGCTGCAGGACTTACCGATGGGAGACTTAAGGTGGTGTTGGGTCCTGGTGTCAAGGGGCGGGAGGTGGGATGGTGTCAGGTCCAGGTGTCAAGGGGCGGGAGGTAGGATGGTGTCGGGTCCTGGTGTCAAGGGGCGAGAGGTAGGATGGTGTCAGGTCCAGGTGTCAAGGGGCGGGAGTTACCTGGCTATCCACACTTCCTTCCTGGTGCCAGCGGTTTCCGGCCGCCATGAAGGAAGTCTCACTCGCGTCTTCCTCCACTTTCTCCTTCCGTCCCTCTTCCTCTTCCTGCTCCATCCTCAATTTTCCTCCTCCCTCTTCCTTGTTTTCCTTCACCTTCTGACCTCCTCATCTTTAATATTCATGACCTACTCTGCTCTCTAACCCCGTCCCCCTTCCGTTCCTCCCTCTCTCTCTCTCTCTCTCTCTCTCTCTCTCCCCCATGATGCATTACTCCTTCCCTTCTCCTTCCATCTCCCCATCCTCCCTCCCACTAGCCCATCCCTGTGCCTTCCTCCCATCCTCACCTCATACTGGAAGGTGATGATGGGCTTCTCGTCAGCCGGCTCGCACCCCATCTTGCCCATGTTGAAGACCTGGTCCACGCCGCAGCACACGGGCACCGTCACGTTCACCTCCATCTGGCCCAAGTCGGTAGGCACGTCGTTCTCCAGCTGCGTCAGCCTCGACGCCCTCCCGCTGCTGCTCTGGTCGCTGCCAGCCCGGGCCACGCCCGTGGCCAGCACCACCAGCACTACCGCCACCAGCAGGTGGGACTTCGACGGGGTCATCATCACTCTGTGCGACCTGGGGGAAAAAAAAGGGGAATTTCATGTCACTCACAAGGACAGTAATGGTCTTGGATTCTAAGTGTGTGTGTGTGTGTGTGTGTGTGTGTGTGTGTGTATCAATCCATCTGACCTTCTATGTGACGGTGAGGAAGGGGGGAGCGTCACACAAATGTCACAGACCAATGTGACAGTTGTGAGTGCTACGCCCTTAATATTGAGAGCTAAGATGATGTTATCAACAGTCCTGTTACCTCCACAGGATCAGACAGAATGGACAGCCTACGTCTGTAATTACCCACCTGCCACGAGAGTAGTTCCCTCACACTGGTTGAACCAGGTAAAGACATGCCTTCGTTTTACTACAGGCCTTCATCAGAGACGTGATCCGGCTAAAGGCAAAGCAGATCGTAATCTCCCACGCAGTCATATACATGAGGAGAAGGAGTCTTTAGGCCGACGGAGGGATAATGAGAGTCAAGTCCTAATCATTTCGTTGAGCAGGTGAGGCTATTTCTCAACTGCTTTCGACTACAGACAGACGCAGACAACATTCCTGTGACACGCGTGGTCGAAACTGTTCCGACCAACCCTCTGTTTCGACGGGCATATACAGAATGTGGGACACACGCCTGGTCGAAGTTGTACCAATCCCTCTGTCTCAGCAGGAATGGATAGACCTTTGAGACAGAAGCCTGGTCGAAACTATACCGATTCATCTCTGGGCGGGCACACACACACACACACACACACACAGGATCTGGAATACGCGCCTGGTCGAAGCTGTGCCGAACCATCTGTTTCGAACAGGACAAGGCAAGGCTCGGTACAGGTTTCGCCAGATGTGTTGTGGGACTTCGGAACTTTAGACGTGTCCCAGATCTCTCATCCGCGACTTTACCTCATCCAGGTGACTTAAAGTATAACTTTAGTTAAAAAGAAAAAGGCATACACCTGACAATATGACCAGGGTATACTTTAAGTATGTTAGCCTCACCAGATCGCCTTAGAACCGGTCAGGGCAATGATGGAGGCATACTCAAACACATACCCTGAGTAGTATACCCACATTCGAACTAGCTCAGACAACATATGAATTAACAGACGAAGAACACGCCCAGCAACGCTAAATGAATCGAAAGATCGTGAATCCATTTCCAAAGCAGGTACTTGCCAGACCTCCCTCCATAACTCCTATACAGAAGGAGGAGGGTTGTGTGTGTGTGTGTGTGTGTGTGTGTGTGTTGTCTCCTGGCGTTTGAGTGCATTAAACCTCCCGTACGAGAATGATAAGTCACGGGCAGGCCGGTCTGACGCACACGGTTATTACAGTATATCCGGTGTGGAGACTGTGAGAGTTCGGGCCGGCGGCGTCCAATGAAAAGGACTCGCGGGAAGAGGGTGTTCGTCTCAACGGCTCCTTTGCGCGCGTCAAGATGATGACGTAAGAGAAGCGCCTGTGTAGTGTGCTCTACGTCACACGGAAGCCTTTACGACTCATACGTAGCTCGCTGTGTGGTTCATGAGGCGCCTAACGCGCCTCCTAGTGACTGATTCGTCCAGTAAACGACTGGTGAACGACTTTTCGTCCGTTCCCTGGATTTAAATATTTGGTCCTAACATAGGAGGAGAAACAGATGGGCGTTCTTGCTACGCGTTTTTACTTTTTTAAACGTATCATTACGGCTGTGTTTAACAGCAAAACAAGTGATATTACACAGTAAAATGACGAGTAAATACAGGAAACGCCGTTCACAAACCCCCACATCCGGCAAGATTCTAACAATTCCAAGACGTAATAAAAGAAACTAATTTCCCCATCAGACCGACCGCCTGTGTTGTACCCTTGCCCAAACTGACGTGATGCATCACATCAAACCAGACTCCAAAGTAATTCTGTTGGCGTTGTGTGGTTTGGACGACGCCCGAGCATGTGTGCAAAGTTCGTAAGAGACATCGAATTCAGCAAAGCACACACACACACACACACACACACACACACACATTTGTAGGATGGCGAAGTCCCGCTCGCTCGCGCGCGCGCGAGGTTAAGCTTCAAGCAAGACGTAAGCCTAGCCCCAGGTTTTTTTATGGTTAATGGCAGGCCCGTTTTTTTTTGAGTACGACATGACTGCCCTGGCAAAAGGTCAAGCCGTGTGTGTAACTGCGAGTGTAGTGGCGTCCTTAAGGCGGTCGACTGTTCGATCAAGTGATTGATGTTGTGGTTTATGTGGGGTTAGTGTGAGCACGACTTCGCGCGGCGGGAAGTACGTCAACTTGTTGTTGCTGTTGTACGAAGGTCGCGCCACGAGCAGCGGCCACCGCCCGCGAAGGTTCGGTAATGATGAGAGAGAGAGAGAGAGAGAGAGAGAGAGAGTTTTGATCATCCTAATTCATGTAGCATTTGTGTACGCCTTCAATATACAAATCTACTATCAATGATTATAACAAATTAGAAAAAAAAAAAAAGATACATAGAAATGAGTCTTACTCGCGCATTCATTGTATCGAGCACGTTGGCAATTTATTTGGATAAAAACCGCCATTCAACATCCCCCCCAAAGAATCGTGAGGTAAGTACCAGTTATTTTTTGTCTCTCATACTCAGGACTCCAGGATAAGTATCAGAACAGGTTTCTTTCAATCTATCGTTGGTAACCTTGTCTGTTCTCTCGATATCTCGTGTGAATATATATATATATATATATATATATATATATATATATATATATATATATATATATATATATATATATATTGGAAAGGATCACAATTTTGCGCGTGATCAAGTATATTCCCATGAGTCCACGGGGAAAATGAAACACGATAAGTTCCCAAGTGCACTTTCGTGTAATAATCACATCATCAGGGGAGGCACAAGAGAGATGTATAACAGTCAGTTCATATACAACGAAGAGACGTAGCTAGGACACCATTTGGTAAACATGCGATTGTCCAAGACCAATCGCTTGTTTACCAAATGGCGTCCTAGCTTCGTCTCTTCGAAAAGATTTGCCAATAGCGTACGTACTCATCATTCGGGTAACAAAAGTTAGTTTGCTTAACTGGAAAAGAATATGACAAATATGATTGATTTACCAAACAAAAAATAATGCACTAGGCTCAAGCTATCTTATTTTGTAGCCTAACCACCAAAGCATCATATTGCGCACCAAACCCTTACCAATTGTTGCTCCTTTGAAAAAAAAAAAAAAAAAACGGTTGGGTTTGGACATTTTTTTTATCATTCCACCCAGACCCAGTAATACTCTATACATTATATTTCATTCTTATGCTCAGGCTTAGAAAATATATATATATATATATATATATATATATATATATATATATATATATATATATATATATATATATATATATATATATATATATATAACGTTTATATGACCTAGATTAGTTTTATAATTACTCGTGCCATCTCATCTAACATAAAAATAATTGTTTTTTCATTAGGACTGTATCATTAATATATGTTTTCTCTTGTCATTGGACCCAATTCCTTGTAACTCATTACATGGGGTTGTGAAATCTAGTAACTCATACCCTTAGTGACGCTATTTCAACTCAACTCATACCCTTAGTGACGATATATCAACTCACAAGCAGAGTGGAAGGTGCTGGAACTCATACCCTGAATTAAGGGTCCAGTAACTTACACCCTTAAAGAACACTGTCACTCCTCATACCCAAAGCGAACACATCCCGCCACTCACTCATAACCTGCGTGACCTTCCAGGAGTGCAAAACTTTCACCAGCCTTCGAGTGGCTCGGGACCTCACAAGTTTTTGAGTGACGATGCAGGCTTCAGTGACACTCACTCGCATCACAAGGGAACTCTCCCTTTCTATTCGATAAGGGATGATCATTGGCTCACTCTCTATTCGACCCCACAAATTTTGTTTCTATTCGACCCTAAATTCTCCTTTGATATTTGATCCCTTAATTTTTTTCCCCTTTATATCTGAACCCTAAATCCTCCATTTATATTCAGTCTTTATATTCTCCCTTTACGTTCGATCCCTAAATTCTTCCTTAATATTAGGCCCTTAAATTCGCCCCTTATAGTCGAAGCTCCCATGGCCTCCAGACCCTGGTGCATAGAAAAGCTTAACAAATGGCCTTCAACAGGTTGCATATAAAGGTTTAACAAATGGCCTCTATCACATTACATAGAACGGCTTAACAAATGGCCTCTTATCAGGTTGCATAGAAAGGCTTAACAAATGGCCTCTATCACGGTGCATAATAAAGGCTTAATAAATGGCCTCTATCAGGTTGCATATAAAGGCTTAACAAATGGCCTCTATAAGACTGTCTAAAAATTCATAAACGTAAGATTGTATAACACTAAAAATTTCCTAGTTAGACGAAGCAACAACTTAGTGACTTATTGAATGAAGTAATGTTGATTCACTCTCAAAGTGAAGTTTGCTACGAAAGAAGAGAGAAAGAGAAAGCTTTTATGAATGCGAGACGTGGAACTGTGAGGCCTCATGAATGAGACGTGGGGATGGGAAGGTCTCATGAATGAGACGTGGGAATGGGAAGGTCTCATGAATGAGACGTGGGAATGGGAAGGTCTCATGAATGAGAAGTGAGAGTGGGGAGGTCTCATGAATGAGAGACGTGGGAGTGGGCATGCCTCATGAGACGTAGAACTGGAAGACCTCATGTATGAGAGAAAGAAATCGGAAGCACCATGAATGGGAGACGTGACATAACACACACACACACACACACACACACACACACAGAAGGCGCTCCTCATTCAGACCACTCTCTCTCTCTCTCTCTCTCTCTCTCTCTCTCTCTCTCTCTCTCTCTCTCTCTCTCTCTCTCTCTCTCTCTCTCATTCCGCTACCTCAAACCCTCACCAGCAGAAAAAAAAATATATATATATGGCAATGGCGAAAGACCTGCTGGTCATATTCCGATGCCTGCGATGCGAGCAAAGATCACATGTCGACCGCGCCAGCTGTCTGAGAGAGAGAGAGAGAGAGAGAGAGAGAGAGAGAGAGAGAGAGAGAGAGAGAGAGGGAGGGAGGGAGCGGTACCACTTCAACCATCTCTACGGTGATGGATGGTTAAATAATGGTGTGTTTATTTCGGGCTGGTCCCTCTCTTACATCTGAGCTCTCTCTCTCTCTCTCTCTCTCTCTCTCTCTCTCTCTCTCTCTCTCTCTCTCTCTCTCTCTCTCTCTCTCGGACCACTCCTCCTCCTCAGCGAGTTACATCCCAGAGACGGTCCCTCATGTAGCGCTGGTGGAACTCACACACGCCAGTGTATCTACCAACCACTCATGATACAATCGATCTATTAAATAATTTCCACTACTTTTCATTCTTCATGGTTGGCTTATTTTCCAGGCGGGGGGGGACTTTTAGGGCCAAATTACATTAAAAAAAAAAAAATTGGGGGTCATGGAAAACCTAGTTTTTCTTCTTCTTACATTAAGTGACTCCAGCGAGATGAATTAGATTGGCTGAGCCTAGCGAGATGAACTACATTACCTGAGCCCAGCCAGAGGAATTACATCAGCCAGATGAATTACATTAGCTGAGCCCAGCCAGATGAATTACATTAGCTGAGCCCAGCCGGATGAATTACATTAGCTGAGCCCAGCCGGATGAATTACATTAGCTGAACCCAGCCAGATGAATTACATAAGCTGAGCCCAGCCGGATGAATTACATAAGCTGAGCCCAGCCGGATGAATTACATTAGCTGAACCCAGCCAGATGAATTACATTAGCTGAGCCCAGCCGGATGAATCACACCAGCTGAGCCTAGCCAGATGAATCACACCAGCTGAGCCCAGCCGGATGAATCACACCAGCTGAGCCCAGCCAGATGAATCACACCAGCTGAGCCCAGCCGGATGAATCACACCAGCTGAGCCTAGCCAGATGAATCACATTAGCTGAGCCTAGCCAGATGAATCACACCAGCTGAGCCCAGCCGGATGTATCACACCAGCTGAGCCCAGCCGGATGAATCACACCAGCTGAGCCTAGCCGGATGAATCACACCAGCTGAGCCCAGCCGGATGTATCACACCAGCTGAGCCCAGCCAGATGAATCACACCAGCTGAGCCTAGCCGGATGAATCACACCAGCTGAGCCCAGCCGGATGAATCACACCAGCTGAGCCTAGCCAGATGAATCACACCAGTTGAGCCCAGCCGGATGAATCACATTAGCTGAGCCCAGCCGGATGAATCACACCAGCTGAGCCCAGCCGGATGAATCACACCAGCTGAGCCTAGCCAGATGAATCACACCAGTTGAGCCCAGCCGGATGAATCACACCAGCTGAGCCCAGCCGGATGAATCGCACCAGCTGAGCCTAGCCAGATGAATCACACCAGCTGAGCCTAGCCAGATGAATCACACCAGCTGAGCCCAGCCGGATGAATCACACCAGCTGAGCCCAGCCGGATGAATCACACCAGCTGAGCCCAGCCGGATGAATCACACCAGCTGAGCCCAGCCGGATGAATCACACGGCTTGCGGGCCGTGTCGACCCGTGTACACAGCGATTACGTTGCGTCGCGCCAGCTGGCGTAACTGCAATGCCCGATTACGACAGACGCAAGGGGATGTCAGGCAGCAGCAGCGGTGGTGATGTCACACAGCCATTACATGACGGTGGTGGTGATGTCCCTTGGATGGGTCTCCGGTACACGGGGTAGAGGGGGGCAGGGTGCGTGTGATGTCTCACGCACACGCATGACGTCACGAGATGATGTCACGCACTTATGACGTCACGAGGACGTCACGAGTCCTACATCCCTCCAAGGTATTTCATGTCAACAATAATAGGTGATGTTACACACACACACACACATGCACACACACACACACACACACACACACACACACACATACACACACACACACACACACACGATTATGATGATGTCACTACGTCCTCAAAATCAAACTGAGATTTCAATATCAAACGAAATTTCAATGATCAAAAACATCTCAATATCAAACTGAGACTTCAATTTCAAACTACGGCATTGAGACAAACAAGGTCACAGGTCAACAGCATACACATAACCCTTTACCCTTCTTCTCGTACAGAAGCTGACCTCTGACCCCATTAAGCTGGCGTTCACATGCCCTGACCTTTGACCTCAGCTGGTGTAGGCCAAGGCGAGGGAGGTCACGTCGACCAGGTGTGGCAGACCTACTGACCTAGCCTCACCACAGGTCACCAGAAAAGGTCAGGTCTATTGAGGACGGTGTTCGTGTGTGTGTGTGTGTGTGTGTGTGTGTGTGTGCAGTGAATTTGCAAGCACCCTGACGTCAGCAAGTCTATCAATGAGCGTAAATGTCAAGGACTTTCAACCCTAAGCACACACACACACACACAACACACACACACACTGGCTGTAACCAATCAAAACACCACTAACCTTTGACCTCGCCCCAATCAAAATACTGTTTCATCTGTGACGTCACACCAATCAAAACACCGTTACCAGCGACGTCACACCAATCAAAACACCGTTACCTGTGACGTCACACCAATCAAAACACCGTTACCTGTGACGTCACACCAATGAAAACAACGCTGCCTGTGACGTCACATCAATCAAAACACCGCGACCGGTGACGTCGCACCAATCAAACCACAGAAACCCTGTGACGTCACAAATCAAAAACACCGTTATTTATGACGTCACACCACAACAGTACCCAAACACCGCCTTGCTATTGCCACACCGTTCATTCTCTCTCTCTCTCTCTCTCTCTCTCTCTCTCTCTCTCTCTCTCTCTCTCTCTCTCTCTCTTGGGTAACCCCCCTACTCTCCCCCCCCCACTCTCCGTCTCCAGACACAAATTACCTTAATTATAGACATCTATCATCGCTTTGTAGGGCGGCCGACGAAAACGACCTTAAATCACCTATCTCATAAGGATCATACGTAATCCATCCTTCCCCCTCCCTCCCAGGCGTCGTATAGTAGCTGTCCGACGATAAACGACCTTACGCACCTCTTCCATAAGGGTCATTATATAATCAACCCGTAGGAGTCGTATTGTAGTCAGTCGACCAAACTGACCCTAACGCAACTACGCCATAAGGGTGAAATATAACATCCTCGGGGGGTTCGTACCCAGCTGGCTACCCTCAACAGCCTCGACTTCTGTTTTCTTAAATAAGTCAATTAATTTTTTTCTAATCTTCTAGACCCCCTTTTTTTTGCACCATGACCCTTCACTAGGGTAATTACCTACTAATGGTCCCTATGTGCTCCTGGATTTGGGGGTTATCAGCAGCTAAAGGTAATTAGGTCAGATAACATAATATATCATATATATATATATATATATATATATATATATATATATATATATATATATATATATATATATATATATATATATATGTGTGTGTGTGTGTGTGTGTGTGTATGTGTGTGTGTGTGTGTGTGTGTATGTGTGTGTGAGTGTATGTGTGTATGTATGTATGTATATGTGTGTGTATGTGTATGTGTGTGTGTGTGTGTGTGTGTGTGTGTGTGTGTGTGTGTGTGTGTGTGTGTGTGTGGTAATTAGAGCTAATAACTTCACTAAAAGTGGGTTGCCTCCTTTTTGTTCTCATCTTTTTTATAGTCTTCTGTATTTGTCGGTTCACAAGTGACTGTTTTTGTCAAACATATTTTTTGTGCGTGCCTTACAATGCCTCTTTGTATTCATCCCATTTTCGTTGTAATATTTCTCTGTGATTTTTAATTTCAAAGTTAAAAAAAATTTCTCATCTTTCATGATGTATCATTTTTGGTTTCTTTATCACACATTCATTATGTTTCTTTCCCCTTCACCCAATATTCTTTGTATTCATCTCATTTTCGTTGTAATTTTTTTCTGTGATTTTTAATGTTAAAGTTAAAAAAAAATGTCTCATCTTTCATGATGTATTATTTTTTGGTTTCTTTATCACTCATTCATTACTTTTCTTCCCCCCTCACCCAATAACCTTTTTCTCAACTTTTCAATAATTCTTTTGGCTCACACGAAATCCTTTCGAAAATTGAGTAAATTATCAAAATAATTCTTTTGGCTCACATGAAATCGATTCGAGTATTATGAGTAAATTATCACAATAATCCTTTTGGCTCACATGAAATCTATTCAAAAATTGAGAAAATTATCACAATAATTCTTTTGGCTCACATGAAATCTATTCGAGCATTATGAGTAAATTATCACAATAATTCTTTTGGCTCACATGAAATCTATTCAAAAATTGAGAAAATTA
>NC_092232.1:8721314-8726314 GCF_036320965.1 Panulirus ornatus
TAATAGTGGTGGTGGGAGTCGATTATCTTTGCCTAGGCATATACCACGGTTCGTTAAACACCGCGCTCGTTAAACACGCGGCTTTGGCTGCGAGTTTAAGGAAGTTCGTTAATCCCCTTTGCTGACCAGGTGGGTATGCGGGCTCCACCTCATCCTCTACCAAGGACGGTGTACGCAACTGATGGTCCTTGAGGACACGCGCGTACTAGAGGAAGAATGAGAGAGTTACCCACTGAGCTTGGCGAAAGACTAGGGATTCTGTGACGTGGCTCGACTGACGCGTGGCGCTCACCGCAAGGGAGAGAGAGAGAGAGAGAGAGAGAGAGAGAGAGAGAGAGAGAGAGAGAGAGAGCGGCCTCCCTTTGATGGCTCCCACAGCTGGGCTATTGTGGGGCCGCCATTCATCCCCCCCTCCCCACCCCAGCCCCCACACACACACTCACACACACACACACACACACACACACAAGAACACTCCGCCGCCAGCCAGCCAAACAACCAACCATTTAGCTCCCTCAGCACCTTATTTGTTTCAACCACACACACACACACACACACACACACACACTTGGTGACCTCTCGCCAGAGTCGCTTTCCTTCGGGACACGGGTTCGACCTCGCCGCCAGTGTGTGTGTGTGTGTGTGTGTGTGTGTGTGTGTGTGTGTGTGTGTATGTGTGTATGTGTTTGCGTCTAGGGATGCGTAGCCGAGTTCAGGAAGTAAGAGTGGGTTCTTACCGGAAGCTATCGAGAGAGAGAGAGAGAGAGAGAGAGAGAGAGAGTGTGTGTGTGTGTGTGTGAGAGAGAGAGAGAGTGTGTGTGTGTGTGTGTGTGTGTGTGTGTGTATGCGTGTATGCATGCGCGAGAGGCGTCTACTCTCAAAAACACAGGGAAGGGGGGGTGAGTTAGCCAAGAGGACACAGAAGGTGGTTTGGACCAGGTAAGACTGGTTGGGTGTGCCGTGTTCACACTGGACGAGGAGCTGTGGCGTGGTCTGGGCCCCTCAGAGACTCGGCTTCGATGGTGGAGTCACGTTCAAAAAAAAAAGAGATCATCTACTGTTCCTGTCATTCTTATTAACCTTCGGGGTCTCGGACCAGCATCTAGTGTGAGGGACGGTGGCCAATGGAGGTGGGTGGGGGTAAACCCACACGCAAATGACATCGAATGGGTGAGGGAGGAGGAGCGAGGCAATCAGAGGCTCTTCCAAGTGACTTCGTCTCCTCTCTCTCTCTCTCTCTCTCTCTCTCTCTCTCTCTCTCTCTCTCTCTCTCTCTCTCTCTCTCTCGGACGACTGGTCGTCAGGAGCATAGGGAAGGTGGGGGGGTGGCTGACATCCTCGGTCCTGGCTGGCGTACAGGCCCGGCGCTGATCAGAGCACCTGGATTACAGGCCAGCGGTGTTTACACGTCAAGTGAGAGAGGAGGAGGAGAAGGAGAAGGAGGAGGAGGAGGAGGAGGAGGAGGAGGAGGAGGAGGGGATGTATACTAGGGGGTTGGTGGTGGTGTACTCAGTGACCCCCTCCCCCCCCAATACTCCACCATTCCATTATCGCCACCATTATAAATTCAGGATCATTTTCCTGGACGGTGTGTGTGTGTGTGTGTGTGTGTGTGTGTGTGTGTGTGGTGACCCTGGGTGGAGGTGGAGTGCTCAGTGTTCAGCGTCTGTGTGTGTGGGGGGGGGGGGAAGGGGCTCTGGATGTGGGTGTGCAGTGCTCAGTGTGTGTGGTGACCCTGTCTGGGGGTGGAGTGCTCAGTGTTCAGTGTGTGTGTGTGTGTGTGCGTGTGTGTGTGTGTGTGTGTGTGTGTATGTGTGTGTGTGTGTGTGGCGACCCTGAGGTAACTGTGAACACGGGCACACCTGAAGCACACTCCCTCTCTACCTCACCCGGGGGCCAGAGTTCCTCCAACACTCCCTCCTGCAGACCTCACCTTCCTCAACACACCCACCGCCTCCAGTAGACCTGATCTCCTCCTAACACACCTCCAACTAACCCCCAGATCTGACCTCCGAATACCCCTTATATCTCCCTCAGGCCAGAGCTTTCTGCAAGACAAACCCCCCCCTCACCTCCCTCAAGCTAACTCGGCAAGCCGCTGCGTCACGTGATTACTGTGTGGACGTTGGCAACTCGAGGGTAGGCCGTTTTGATAACTGTTTCTTTCTCAACCTATCTGAATCGAGACAAATACCTTAATGTAATCAACTATCAGTAAAACAAACCTGTTTACGAATTACAATAGGAACGTGTATTTCCCTCCCATCAGACAGAAGTTAGAATCCTTCCTCCTTAAAGAAACAGGGGCTGAAACTACATCAGAATTTCTCTTCATCCATTCCTATAGAATTTCCGCGTCAGTATACTCGAATACTGACATGATGTCTATAGCTATTTTCCTGCAGTCTGATATGCTTCACTGTGCCATCTCCATCTAGAGACACACAAAGGGTTTGTCACATTACTATCACACTTGGTTTTGAAATAATCTACTGTCGTAACTCCATCTATATAGCGAATGTGGCCTTGGGTGTCTTTTCCGAGCGCTACCTCGCGCGCGCGTGCTAGGGTGGGAGTGGAGGGGAAGGGGGAAGGTGCCATTTCAGATCAGAGATTTGAGTCATCGCCCCTGCTCTCCAGCAGGTAACCTCGTCAGAGACCATCAGGTCTTTTCTGTTTCCAGTCCCTCCCCACGTATCCTCCCTCAGCCCACACACCCAAGAAGGTCTGGCTTGCTGCAACTCGAAGGTCCGCCCCTGGTCCAGGCCAGTCCAACAAGCCAGTCTTCACACAAGCCACACCCGCTCGGTAATCATATACCGTAAACTGATGATGATAGTGCCATACAGAGGTCATTATGCCCCCGCCCCGCCCCGCGCCCCGCCCCTTCAACTCCCCCATCCCAACCTTTACTTACAAGTAATACAGAAAGGTGAGACCCGTTTTCAAAACACGAAGGGGAATTTTCCAACAATATTTGTGCTGTCTCAATCTATATTTTCTAGTGTCATTCATTAATCTCAACTCTCGTACTGTTCAGATGAGCTTACGTGACCTCGGAACTTTTACGGGTCATGCTGATGACCTTATGCATGTTGGGTGTCGTGTCATTCATGACCCAGTCTTATGACCTCGGATTCTAGCACGAGACTGGACGTGTTACGGGTTTTAAAACTGGGTCACGCTTCCCAGACTGGTGACCTTTGACCTCCTCCTCTTTGGTGCGTTTGTGTGACTGGTGTGATCGTTATCAAATAACTATACTTTTTTTTTTATCATTATCTTTTATCTTATGCTTCGCTTCTTGATTTTTGGCATAATGTTGATTTCAGGATATTATTCTGTGTTCCTAAGGACAAGGTGGATCGCATGCTTCTTGGCCCCTTGACCACGACGGTACGACCCTTGAGCACGACGGAACGACCCTTGATCACGACGGTGCGACCATTGAGCACGACGATACGACCCTTGGGCACGACGGTACGACCCTTGAACACGACAGTACGATCCTTGAGCACGACAGTACAACCCTTGGGTACGACGGTACGATCGTTGAGCACGACAGTACGACCCTTGAGTACGACGGTACGACCCTTTAGCACGAAAGTACAATCCCTGAGTACGACGGTACGACCCTTAAGCACGACGGTACGACCCTTGAGCACGACAGAACGATCCTTGAGCACGACGATACGATCCTTGAGCACGACAGTACGATCCTTGACCACGACAGTGCGACCCTCGAGTGCGACGGCACGACCCTTGAGCACGACAGAATGACCCTTGAGCACGACTGTACGATCCTTGAGCACGACAGTGCGACCCTTGAGCACGAAAGTACAAGAGCACGATGGTACGACCCTTAAGCACAACGGTACAACCTTTGGTTAGAATGGGGGATGACCTCTGACCCAACTCATCTTAAGAGGGGTTAGGCTAAAGGTCAAATTGTCGCTCCCGTAGTCAAAGGTCGTACATACACCTGTACTAAGGAGGTCAAGACAATGGGAGGAAACGACACTCAGGACCAGGCGATGGTCGTGGGCATGTGCCACACCAGCACGACTGGTGGACGACCGCTCGCCTACACACACACACACACACTTTCACTTAACCAGGTTTTTCCCCCTAATATATTTCCGGTTTTTATCTGGATCTGTGTTTGGTTGGTCTGATGCGAACGCTGAACTTTATATATATATATATATATATATATATATATATATATATATATATATATATATATATATATATATATATATATATTGGAAAGGACTAAAATTAAGCGCGTGATTAAGTATATTCCTATGAGTCTACGGGGATATTTAAACACGATAAGTTCCCAAGTGCACTTTCGTGTAATAATCATATCATCAGGGGAGATACAAGATAGAAATATAAGTCAGTTGATATACAACGAAGAGACGTAGCTAGGATGCCATATGGTAAACAAGTGGCATCTTAACTACGTCTCTTCGTTGAATATCAACTGACTGTTACATTTCTTTCTTGTATCTCCCCTGACGATGTGATTATTACACGAAAGTGCACTTGGGAGAGTATCTCGTGTTTATTTTCCCCGTGGACTCATAGAAATATATATATACATATATATATATATATATATATATATATATATATATATATATATATATATATATATATATATATATATATACTATATAATTGCCCTGCACTCTCTGCACACACACACATAACATCACAACACTATGAACTGTGGTCACAACCGGTGGACGCGTCCAGCTTCCTAAGCGCTGCAGGGGCTTGCTAAGAATGCATGTCTTTCTGCTGTTGGCTCTTAAGACAACAAGCCCTTCAAGTGACTGAGCTAAGACGTTGTTGGTCATCATCAGCGGCTTTTAAAACTGGCTTTTAAATTCAAACTTTCCCGTTATTTTCGTAAACGTTTTAAGTCTCAAGGAAAATGGAGGTTTTACGCTCCACACACACACACACACACCAGTGCCCCCTCATCATCT
>NC_092232.1:8733814-8773814 GCF_036320965.1 Panulirus ornatus
TCTCCTGTTATCTGTCCTTCCCATGTACTGTCCTCCACCAGATAACCTCGTCATGGACCATCAGGTCTTTTGTTATCCGTCCTTCCCACGTCCTGTCCTCCAGCAGATAACCTCGATATAGACCATCAGGTCTCCTGTTATCTGTCCTTCCCGTGTACTGTCCTGCAACAGATAACCTCGACATGGACCATCAGGTCTGTTATGTCCTTCCCAAGTGCTGTCTTCCGGCGGATAAACTCGCCCTAGACCATCAGGTCTCCTGTTATCTGTCCTTCCCATGTCCAATCCTCCAGTAGATAACCTCGTCAGGGACCATCATGTGACCTCCGCTCTGTCCTTCCTCAAGTCTGTCCACTGCCTGTAATACCTCGTCCACACCCCCATAACATGTGGCTTGGTAACTGGTGAGGACAGTGATCACATTGACTAACCAATACACAATCAGGCTTCGTTGTGGCACAAAGAGCTGCCGATACGTAAAAAAAGGACTGGCCAAGGGCAGTGTATCCCTTAGCCTAGGGCGGGTCGGCCATCAGGCCTTGCCCCTGGGCGGCTCCGAAGGCCAAATTTCTATCTTTTTCACTTTGTGGTCGATGAGGATATTGCAGCGGGTGTCGGGGCGCGGGGGAGGCGTGGGTGTCGGGGGAGGCGTGGGTGTCATAAGATTATATCGGTATGTAGTCATAGATATACACGCGTACGTACACACAGTGACAGAGGTATGTTCTACACACACACACACACACACACACACACACACACACACACACACACACACACACACACACACATATATAGACTTGTTAAGTCTGTGTGTGTGTGTGTGTGTGTGTGTATATGTGTGTGTAATTACCTATCTATAATGTGCGGGGAGAGAGTTCTACACACACACATGGGAGCCAATCTGTCGAAGTTTCTCAATCACAGTGTTTGAAACTTTTGTATAACGTTATCATACACGACTTAGTCACTTACCCCATTCATCCACTAGAGTGATATTGTAAAAACATTTCTTTACATCTTTTTTTTTTACCAATTCTTTTTTTACTTAATTTCTTTTTTCTGGCCTCTGGTTACTTGATCAATGTTGCTATCGAAGAATTGTTCACAGTTGTCACCGTCAGAGTGGCTCAGAAACTTGGAAAGTCGTGATCAATTCACCACTTACTCTTCTCTCTTCCATGACCGGCAAATATATGGCCTCTAACTTCCCACTGAAACACCACCACCTCTAATGCCCTCCTCTGAACCTCCTCTATTAGTTTCTTTTGTGCTCCTGCAAGTCCAGTGACCATACGTGAGCAACACATCTCTACTTTCGGCCTAATGTACGATATGTAGAGTCATAGTATAGATCACAACATTATGTATTAACTTGAATGAGGTTCCATCACCATTCTGCCAGCAGACAGCTCGCCTCCTTCACTATTCTCTCAAAAATGGTTTTGACTCTGGCAACAGGTTAGGGACAATGTAGATTCCCAAGTCTCTCTCACACACAGATTCCTCCAGGTTATTTCTTAGATAATACTCATACCGAGGCCTATTTATTCTTTATCAGCGTCCAATCTTCATTACTTTACATTGACTCGTATTGATTGATCCACTACGCACAAGACCCAGCTTACGTAATGAGTCTAAGTTCCACTGTAAGTAGATGCAATCATCATTATCTTTTACTTCCCCGATCATCTTGTGTGTGTGTGTGTGTGTGTGTGTGTGTGTGTGTGTGTGTGTGTGTGTGTGTGTGTGTGTGTACTTGACAAGCGACTGCCCACACACCTCCTAACAAACCATGAACTGTGACCCATGACTGTCTGACAAGAGGTAAATGACTACGTCATGATCACACACACACACACACACACACACACACACACACATACAAGCACGCGATTGCACTTGGTCAAGCGGTCAGCTGTGTGGCTGTGACAAGGCCAGACGAACGCTTCCCGCGCTGCTGCATACAGCTGTCCCTTTAGCTTTTGCGTTTCGTTTCTATAGCCATCATTCATATACCTTCCTATGCTTAATGTAGGAAAAATTCTTGTTTCTTTTCAGTTTCATACATGACAAAGTTTCTTCTCGAATTTCATTCATAAACAGTCTGAGGCATTTTATCTTTTAGTGATATCTTTTTATTCCCTTTATATCTCAACTTAACACTCAGTCTTATATGTGTATGTCTTTTCCTTTTACACTCAGACGTTATGTTAAAAAAAAAATCCAAAATCTGACCCCATTTTCTCTGATACACACACGAAAAAAGCAAGTATGGGCATAGCCAGCTATCTGACTTAGGTTCCTACCCAAGATGGTTCTGAGCGTTTGGCTACAAGGATGGCAGGCAAAACGAGGAAGTGGTTTCGTATGACACTAGATCACGTTTCAGAAACCAGAGGCCGGCCATGTGCGTTCTCAGGCTTCGTGGATCACGTCTATACTACAGTGGTGGGAAAGGATGAGGGCTAATAGCGACGGGAGGCTGTGTGGAAGGAGTGGAAGGATACGAGACACTGAGTGAAGGATTGGAGGACGAGGGAAGACGGGCGAAGGAGAGGGAGGTAAGGATGGTTGGACGTCTCGCATGGTACAAGTAGTATATGGGAAGGACAGATGACGGGTGATCTGAGGGTTACTGACGAGTTGATCCACTGCAGGAAAGTATATGGGAAGACAGCCAACAGATGAACTGATGGTCTATGACGAGGTTATCTCTCTTGGAGGACAGTATATGGGAAGACAGACAGCAGATGAACTGATGGTCTATGACGAGGTTACTGCAGGAGAACAGTACATAGGAAGGAGAGATAACAGTTGTGACGATATTATCTGCATGAAACGATACAAATGGGAAGAACAGATGACAGGGGATCTGTTGGTCTAATAGCAAGTTGCCTGTTGGAAGACCGTAATACATTCCTAACATAAACTTCCATTCAGTGTAAATGTGTAGAGGATACTAAAGAAGAAGGAGTGGTTCAGATAAAGGATGGCAGATACAACAGGGAGAAACGAAACGAATCAAACTATAAAGGGAGGGAACTTCACATTGAGGGAGTGAAAGGAAAGGAGACAGTACGGAAAGGTAACACCAGGGACGTCTTGTACACGAATCATCCCCTGTAACAAGCTGCCTTATATTCTCAGATATCAAAACAGTATAAACGAAAAGCGTTGTCTTCATTATAATAAAAATAACAATATTGATAATAATAATAATATCACTAATAATAATAATAATAATAATAATAATAATAATAATAATAATAATAATAATAATAATAACAATAATAATAATAACTGGCTTATTGGAATATGCACAGAAATATACATACATCTAAGACATCGAGACTACGGTAATGGAACAGAGGGGGTGTCAAACACTCTACACAGACACCTGAAGCTCGTTTAAGAATCTATCCAGTGCTCTGGGGCAGGGCTGCTCTATGACTGACACTTGATAGATTGTGTAACTTATACTTTTCGACGAATTGGAATAAAACACAAATGTATACAAATACACTTCATATCAATATATATATATCTCTTATACGACATCGAATATACAGAATATGCGAATTGGTATGAGACTCAGAGGGTGGAGCGAGCAAAACAGTTCTTAGTAAGACGGCTGGATGTCTGCTCATGCGCACGGCCCGGTTATGTACATTTTTTCCCTCCCTTCATTATTCATTTTTCGTGTCCAAGATGGCGGCGTGACTGTTGACATTATGTCCTAATACCCAGGGCTGGCTGGCTGGCTCGTGGCCTTGAGTGGCCAGGAGCAACTCGCGACTCACTTCCCAATACTTCCGCAGGTCATGTGGTGCGACGGTCGAGCATGTCCGGATGATGGGAGTCACTTTCCTACCCTACTGTCTTCTGCCACGGCACTGTGCCTCGAGCCATGACACTCCCCTGGCACCAGCGGCGTCACGCCAGTGAAATCTTAGGGCATGGGACTCCCCAGCGTTATGCTAGCCACGTCTTGTGCATCCGGTAAGGGGCCCACGGTCGAGGCAGCTGATGCCGTCAGTCCCCTGCCCCATCAACAGTCCAAGGAGACTGACCATCACAAAAAAAAGACAAAAAAGAGTTAAAAGCTTCCAAAGAATAAGTCGAAGGCAGTCATTATGGGCGAAAAAGGAAGCCGAGCACATCCGTGGACAAGGTCACGCGGCCCGCACTCAAATGACGTAACGCGGGTTCCCACATATGGACGCAGAATATAAATATATGTATATCTTCACGCTCTTGTACACCCTAATCTCCATTCTTCTCGTAAACCCGTCGATTCTCTGTTCATTTAGGCCACAAGGGAAGAGTCAAGTCGACTTGGCTCTTCGAGGAAACACAGCAGCGACTTCGTATGGGGTCTCATCACTTCGGAGAATGGTATAAGGAAGAAAACCCCGTAATCCAAGTAAAAACTTGCCCGGCCTCCCGCGGTGGCGGGCTGCTGAGAACGAGATCATTAAGAATGCCCTGATAGCCACAACGCTCGGTGGGAGCACTCACGAATGGAACACGCAAGACCACGACTGTATCCAGCACCGGCCGGGCACCGCACTGGAGGTCACGAAGGGGGAGAGAGAATAACATTACCTTTTCTGGCTGTGGTATGACGGTGGACATTAATCTCAGGCGTCGCTTCTTCAACCCCTTGGATTATGTTAATCACTTGCTTGCCTTTATTACCACCGGGTCGATGCTTATGTCGATGCTGGAAGCGTATGTTGGCTAATACATGTGTAAATGTGACTAGCATTCGACACAGGGAAACTGGGTTATGTACGTATGTTCGTCTTACAGTTAAGAATGTGTACCAGTTTCATCAGCCGCAGCTGGTGTCACCTCGCAATGACTTTTTATTTCCTTTTACGGCTCCCACCTTCTTATCGGCCTTGCGACATCCAGGTAACCCAAATCCCACAGTAAATCCCCCGTCAACAACAGGGGCGGCCGATCTGTGTCGCAAGTGTTTATCAAAACGGCCCTGACGCTTGGACCACCGTGTCACCACCTGACGAACTACCGTCACTACCTGACGAACTGCCGTCACTTCCTGACGAACTGCCGTTACTACCTGACAAACTACCGTCACTACCTGGCGAACTACCGTCACTACCTGAAGAACTACCGTCACTACCTGACGAACTACCGTCACTACCTGAAGAACTACCGTCACTACTTGAAGAACTACCGTCACTACCTGAAGAACTACCGTAACTACTTGAACTGCCGTCACTACCTGAAGAACTACCGTCACTACTTGAACTACCGTCACTACCTGAAGAACTACCGTCACTACCTGAAGAACTACCGTCACTACCTGACGAACTACCGTCACAACCTGAAGAACTACCGTCACTACCTGACGAACTACCGTCACAACCTGAAGAACTACCGTCACTACCTGACGAACTACCGTCACCGCCCCCTCCCCCCCCCCCCCCCGCCACCGGCCTGCTACCACCACAGCCACTTAACCTAACCACCATCCCCCGCGACCACCACAGCCACTTAACCTAACCACCATCCCCCGCGACCACCACAGCCACTTAACCTAACCACCATCCCCCGCGACGACCACAGCCACTTAACCTAACCACCATCCCCCGCGACCACCACAGCCACTTAACCTAACCACCATCCCCCGCGACCACCACCAAGAGAACCTGACCTAATGAACTGCTGGCCTACCAGGCAATCCCTGGTCCACTCAACTTGTGGCTCACCACGACCCACTGCTCCTAATCCCTACCACCTGCACTACCATCACCTACTTCCAGTATTACCCCACCTGTGCCACCGTCATTTGTGACCCACTGGAAGTCGTAACTCCCCTTTCTAACCTTGGGCCACAGACCCCTCCTAAGTCCCCCACCTCTCCACTCCTCGTCCTGTAACACCACCACCAGCGGGCTCACTACCCCGGCAGGATAACGGAATCGCCACATCTGACCTTTTAACTCCGCCGTGCACGACCTACCCTGCCCAGCAGCCAGCCGGCCACCACCACCACCACTTACTGACGGGGAGGTCCTAAGTCTCAGGAAGCAGCAGCGCCATGGGAAAATGCCCATTCTATGAGGTGAGATACATTAACAAGACGAAGAATTCTAACAAGAACTCTACCACACGGCCTTAAAAGAAGAGAAAAGAAAATCTACTTTACTTAGTGCAGATAATCCTTCAAATTTAAATTAGGTAAGATGCTGCTGCGACACACTGAAGCCACAATCGAGACACTACAGTGTAGCTGATATTAGGGAGGAGGTGTGTGCCTCCAGACCCTGTAAAAAAAGAAAAAAAAAATTTCGATTGGAGTCTTGTCCCCGTGCGTCACACGACGTGCTATTCCGACGACAGTCATGGCAGTCAGCTGAGCCGGTTAGCTTGAGAACGGAGACGTTGATACAAATACTGACCTGACTGGCGAGGAGGTTCAGATCTGCCTCAGCCATTTAAGGGAAGCTTCCTCCACCTTTACCTCTCCTTTGACTTGACCACCTCTAACCTTCCCCTTACTCCCTCCCTGACCTCCTTTATCCTCAACTCTCACTTTCCCTGGGTACAATGACTCTCACTGGAAGACCTCCCGGAAAAGGTGGAGATAAAGAGGATTTTGAACGTTTTGTTTTGGAAGGAAAATGAAGGTTTTATATATATATATATATCTTTCTTTCTTTCTTTCATACTATTCGCCATTTCCCGCATTAGCGAGGTAGCGTTGAGAACAGAGGACTAGGCCCTTGAGGGAATATCCTCACCTGGGCCCCTTCTCTGTTCCCTCTTTTGGGAAAAAAAAAAAAGTGAGAGAGGAGGATTTCCAGCCCCCCGCTCCCTCCCCTTTTAGTCGCCTTCTACGACACGCAGGGACTACGTGGGAAGTATTCTTTCTCCCCTATCCCCTATATATATATATATATATATATATATATATATATATATATATATATATATATATATATATATATATATTGGAAAGGATCACAATTTTGCGCGTGATCAAGATATTCCTATGAGTCCACGGGGAAAATGAAACACGAAAAGTTCCCAAGTGCACTTTCGTGTAATAATCACATCATCAGGGGAGACACAAGAGAGGAATATAACAGTCAGTTGATATACATCGAAGAGACGAAGCTAGGACGCCATTTGGTAAACATGTGATAGTCCAAAACATAGTGCCCTTCGTGTGTATCAGGGAGCATGCGCGGCGTGTGTACACTCCCTCGTAGCCCATCCATTACCACCACGTGCTGGGCAGCGCGAGCGGCCTTACTGAAACATTTACGGCGTACCTAAGACCAGTTTTTGTCCCCGTTTCTGATTTGCTGAACGTAAGAGCCTCTACACATTAGTCTTCCTGATGTGTGCACCTTGAGGTACACACACTCACACACAGAGAGGAGGCGAGGCACAGGGTGATGATGACAGGCAGCAAGATATAATGAGGGAGAAATGAGAATGAATGGAGGAGTAGAAATGAGAGAAACGGATGCAGCAAAAAAAAATATTAAGGATCGATGTAACTGAAGAATTATAAGGATGGGAGAATAAAGGAGTTGCTTTCGTGTCATGATATGGGATGGACTGTGGATGGAATGTGGATATAGAGGAAAAATGAAATATGAGGGGAAGAAATATGAAAGGTTAGAAAATTAGAAATAATGGTGGGAAAACAGGTTGAATGACATAGTCTCTCTCTCTCTCTCTCTCTCTCTCTCTCTCTCTCTCTCTCTCTCTCTCTCTCTCTCTCTAACAATTATTTTCTTCCTCCATATGTTTCTCCCTCGCGTTCTATATGTGTTCTTCCCTCCCTGCCTCCTGCACACATCTGAGAGTGGTCGGCACCACAGCGACAGCCCGAGCCTGTCCCGTGCACTCCCCACACCGTCCACGTCCAACTGATCCCCACACCGTCCACGTCCAGCTGATCCCCACACCGTCCACGTCCAACTGATCCCCACACCGTCCACGTCCAACTGATCCCCAACCGTCCACGTCCAACTGATCCCCACACCGTCCACGTCCAACTGATCCCCACACCGTCCACGTCCAACTGATCCCCCACACCGTCCACGTCCAACTGATCCCCCACACCGTCCACGTCCAACTGATCCCCACACCGTCCACGTCCAACTGATCCACCACACCGTCCACGTCCAACTGATCCCCACACCGTCCACGTCCAACTGATCCCCCACACCGTCCACGTCCAACTGATCCCCCACACCGTCCACGTCCAACTGATCCCCCACACCGTCCACGTCCAACTGATGCACGTAGGCAACACGTACCTCCTTCCAGTCCTCCGTCTGTCTCACTGTCTAACGGGGAATGCCAACCCTGACACGCTGCCTGTGTCATGCAGTTACCGTCATGAGAAGATGTCTCTGCCATGCAGTTACTTCCATGAGAAGACGCCTCTATCATGCAGCTACTGTCATGAGAAGCTGCCTCCGTCATGCAGCTACTGTCATGAGAAGCTACCTCCGTCATGCAGCTACTGTCATGGGATGAAGAGCAACGTCAAGTGTACAGTTACATATCTGATGTCAATGCAGTCATTCTCAAGCATCGTCTTAAGTCATGTTACTCTCATGCAGCTTCTTAGACACTCCCTGTCATGCGGTTACTTATATAGTCACTGTCATGCGGTTACTTATATAGTCACTGTCATGCGGTTACTTATATAGTCACTGTCATGCGGTTACTTATATAGTCACTGTCATGCGGTTACTTATATAGTCACTGTCATGCGGTTACTTATATAGTCACTGTCATGCAGGTACTTATACAGTCACTGTCATGCAGTTACTTATATAGTCACTGTCATGCAGTTACTTATATAGTCACTGTCATGCAGTTACTTATACAGTCACTGTCATGCAGTTACTTATATAGTCACTGTCATGCAGGTACTTATACAGTCACTGTCATGCAGTTACTTATATAGTCACTGTCATGCAGGTACTTATACAGTCACTGTCATGCAGTTACTTATACAGTCACTGTCATGCAGTTACTTATACAGTCACTGTCATGCAGTTACTTATACAGTCACTGTCATGCAGTTACTTATACAGTCACTGTCATGCAGTTACTTATACAGTCACTGTCATGCAGTTACTTATACAGTCACTGTCATGCAGTTACTTATACAGTCACTGTCATGCAGTTACTTATACAGTCACTGTCATGCAGTTACTTATACAGTCACTGTCATGCAGTTACTTATATAGTCACTGTCATGCGGTTACTTATATAGTCACTGTCATGCGGTTACTTATATAGTCACTGTCATGCAGTTACTTATATAGTCACTGTCATGCGGTTACTTATATAGTCACTGTCATGCGGTTACTTATATAGTCACTGTCATGCGGTTACTTATATAGTCACTGTCATGCGGTTACTTATATAGTCACTGTCATGCGGTTACTTATATAGTCACTGTCATGCGGTTACTTATACAGTCACTGTCATGCAGTTACTTATACAGTCACTGTCATGCAGTTACTTATACAGTCACTGTCATGCAGTTACTTATACAGTCACTGTCATGCGGTTACTTATATAGTCACTGTCATGCAGTTACTTATATAGTCACTGTCATGCAGTTACTTATACAGTCACTGTCATGCAGTTACTTATACAGTCACTGTCATGCAGTTACTTATACAGTCACTGTCATGCGGTTACTTATATAGTCACTGTCATGCAGTTACTTATATAGTCACTGTCATGCAGTTACTTATACAGTCACTGTCATGCAGTTACTTATACAGTCACTGTCATGCAGTTACTTATACAGTCACTGTCATGCAGTTACTTATACAGTCACTGTCATGCAGTTTCTCATACAACCACTGTCAAGAAGTTTTTTTTTTTCGTACAATCACTGTCATGAAGTTTCTTATCCAGTTAATGCTGACACTGTCTTGTAGGTTATGCTGACACTGTCATGTAGGTTAAGCTGACACTGTCATGTAGGTTATGCTGACACTGTCATGTAGGTTGTGCCGTCACTGCCATGTAGGTTATGGCGTCACTGTCATGTAGGTTAAGCAGCAACTGTCACGTACATTATGCAGTCACTGCCATGTAGGCTATGCAGTTACTGTCACGTAGGTTATGAAGTCACTGTCATGCACATTATGCAGTCACTGTCATGCACATTATGCAGTCACTATCATGCACATTATGCAGTCTCTTCTCCAGAGACAAGAGAGTTGGGGGGCCCCCCACAGGTGTAAGGCCCCCCCCTCCCTGTATGGATGCACAACGCGGGTCATAACAACTTTGTAATACCAATCACACACGATAAGACCCGTGAGAGCGAGTCTTGCGATGGGATTACCGTCCAACGTAACATGGGGAGGGGCTTGTGGCCGGCCGGAACCTGCCTAGTGTTCCTATGGCATCCCCGGTGTGACTCACTCAAGAACCACTGTCGCTGCAGTTGTACGTCTTACTCACGTCCTTGAGTCTGCGTCATTCATAGACTCGCGTCCGTGCGTCAAAGCGATACCCTTACTGACGTCCTTGCGTCAAAGTTATTCATAGACTCGCATCCGTGCGTCAAAGCGACACTCTTACTCACGTCCTTGCGTCATAGTTATTCATTGACTCACGCCCGTGCGTCAGAGCGATACTTTTACTCAAGCCCTTGCAATCAAAGTGTATGTATTTACTCACGTCTTCGCGTAAAAGTCGTACATTAAAACCAGCTCTTGCGTCAGTCGTATACTTACTCACGCCCTTGTATCAAAGTCAAGTATTCATTCACGCCCTTCCGTCCACGTCAAAGTCATTCACACCCGTGCGTCAAAGCCATCCATGTAATCCTGCCCTCAAATCAACGTTGTGTATTTACTCACGCCTTGGCGTCAGCAGCATTCATTCCTACACACCCTTTTGCTTCAGTCATTCATCTACCTACACCCTTGCACGAACATCATTCAATTTACCCACATCCGAGCCTTAACGTCATGCATTTCTTCACGCCCTTGCCTTCCACGTCATGCAATGACCCTCCCCCATCTCTTTTCTCTTGCCATATCACCACCGCTATCACCCACGATAACTCAACACCCTAATCCTTCGTCAGTAATCCTTCGTCAGTCTGACGATCCTTCTCTCCGTTCATGATATCCTCGTCCCCATAGGTCGGACTATGGTCACCTTACAAGACCGAATTGAAAACTGGAGAACTTCCTGGAGTAAAATTCAAAGCGCGTGTTTGTCAAGAGATACAAAAACAAAAAAACAGATTGACAAGACCCCACAGAGGCAGTGCACTTCGTCAGTACCTTAATCACTACGCAGTTGATCTAATTACACCAAAGGGCCTTCCGTTCTCAGGTAGATTCATTACACCCGTTCTCAAGTACATTCACTGTCTTCAAAGAGTTCCAAGCTCACGTTAAACAGCCCACTGAAATACCGTGTAGCGAGGCAAGCAGAGACAAGACGAAATCCCGGTCACATGTGAGAAGCAAGACATCGTCCCCCCCACACACACGGGGCACAGCAACAGCACCAGGTGTTTGGTGATGGTGTCCAGTGATGAGCTGTGCCAAGACTTCATGAAGACCCACCCAACAGTCCGCCCCTAAAGCGACGTGACTCGCCACAAAGGCGTCAAGACCTCCTCACGTAGTATACCAGGTCCTCACACTGCAGTGTGGACCAGTCAACTCACACAGCCCCTCACACCGCAATGAGGACCGGGCATCTCTGTAATTCCTCACACTGCAGTGTGGACCAGTCAACTCACACAACCCCTCACACCGCAATGAGGACCGAGCATCCTCTCTAAGTCCTCACACTGCGGTGTGGACCAGTCAACTCACAAAGCCCCTCACACCGCAATGAGGACCGGGCATCTCTGTAATTCCTCACACTGCGGTGTGGACCAATCAACTCACACAGCCCCTCACACCGCAATGAGGACCGGGCATCTCTGTAATTCCTCACACTGCGGTGTGGACCAATCAACTCACACAGCCCCTCACACCGCAGAGAGGACCGGGCATCTCTCTGAGCCCTTACACCGCAGAGGACCAGTGTTCTCACATGATAAGCCTAAGAAGGCTGGGACGTCATGTGACCCTTTCCAAATCAAGAAGAATGCAGCACAAGTCTTCAAGGTCGAGGTTCTTAGGTGTGACAACAGACTCATTGCAACACCCGCGCTCTGAATGTTAACAACCTGGAGGAACGCGTCCGGCAGTGTCTACAACCTCCACATGCAGTTGTAGGTATTACAATCATTACTAAAATATTGCTGGAATATTATAATCGTAGCTCAAATATTGCAAGAATATCATAATCATTGCTAAAATATTGGTGGAATATTATAATCATTGCTGAGAAATTGGTGGAATATCATAACCAGTGTTGAAATATTGCTATAATATTATAATAATTGTCAGAATATTGCTAGAATATCATAATCATCGCTAAAATACTGCTGGAATGTTATAATCACTGCTAAAGCCATCTATATATCTCGTACGTCAAATCTGTGTTCGACTGCCATGCCATACACATCTCTAAAGTGAACAACTACCATCTAAAACCACTTGATATCATACAAAATGATACCATAAGCCAAGGGTGGTCCTTCCACTCTTAGAACTGAGGACATAATGACTGAACTATCACTCCCCACCATCACCGTCAGGCTCTAACCCTTATCACTGTTTAGGGGCAACCACCAAAAGCCCTGAGCCTTCAACGCCCCATCCTTCATTCCCCTAAAGTTCACAAAGGGCCTAGCAACAGCTCTTGGTTATCCACCTTGAGAGAGCTGGACGCAATACTACCTAAAATACACAAACATCAGCAGAACGATTCAACACCACATCCCTTACCATCTGGAGTGTTAATTCTCCTATTACAGCGCATCATTCCCTAATTAAAACTAACCCCTGGGAAAAAAAAAAGAACAACACAAAACCAGGTTAAGAGTGTTCAATCAACGGATCGAAGCAGATGTCAACACCTCAATATCATAACGTTACGAACTATCAACACCGTGTTGGATGACATGCTGCGAACGTAATGTGTAGACTGAATGCCAACAACCCAAGTGTATGGTGGGTTAAAACAACTGACAGCAATTCAGGTTAGGAAGGAGAAGGCTATGAGAAAGTATGAAGGAAGATATGTAACCAGTACTCCATGAAGAGGTAAATACTCCAACACTGTTTTTGATGATTGCAACAAATGCCACATTCTCGCTCACCACGTTCAAGTTACGAGACTAATGCAATCCCAGCCAGTTACACCACCAGTTGTGGTACGGGAGAGACAGTCATGCAACTGGTTAAGCCCTTTGAGCACTGTGGTATGACCCTTAAGTCGTATCGTCGTACCGTCGTGCTCAATGATCGTACCGTCGTGCTCAATGGTCGTACCGTCGTACTCGAGGGTCGTGGTGATGCGGACTGATATGTTCACCAATCCACTCACTTTCCCCAGAGGCAGCGCTACTTGTCTAATTACGGCATGTGAAGCTGCTACTTATACACAGTCTGTGTAATTAAAGTTAAGCACCAGTCTGGCCTCATCACAAGCACCAGGCAATCCGCACGTTTTATCCACAGGTTGACAATACTTCAGACACTAAGGTGTCCGCACGTTTAAACCCACTGAGCTCACTTTAGGCCACTCGTATGGGACGACATGTAATTCAAGAACAGTAATTAAACCATCAAAAGCCCTCTCACGCACATGTCCTCACACGACGCCGAGCGAGGGCAAGACGACGTAGGGAGAGAATACTGACGACGCCAGGTAAGAACACGATGCCGGAGGAGGGAAAGACGGCCCTGGCTGGGGAGAATACGACGCTTAATTAGGGAAAGACACGACACTGGAAAGGGGAGAAAACGACACCAGGTGAGGGGACGACTGACTGCACCAGACGTTAGCGACACACGAAGGAAACTTCGTCTGAAGCTTCGATATCTGTGGCCGACCTCGCTACTTACTCCCGCGGCTTCACCAGGTATGTCTCCACGGATACAACATAAGACCTTTTTGAAAAGAGAAGGACGAGACGGGAAAGGAAACAAGGCAGTGGACGAGTCTTTCCATATGAGGAAACCTGGCAATAACATTAAGCGCCCACGGTGAAAACATAAAAGGTGTAGAAATTCGTCCTTCGTCAAAGAACGTTAGTGACACTTAAACCCTGGGCAAATTATTGGCCTCGAGGGCTCATTACAAGCGACCGGCAGGCGTACGACCACATCATGAGTTGATAAGTTGGTGCATGACGTCAACTGAGAGGTTAACATCCAACATGGAACAGTTAGCTTGAGGTGTGTCGCGAAAGGTCGAATTCTCCATTGAATCTATCTAGCCTAAGTGTGGAAGGAAGTCTCTCCGGCAGCGAAAGATGGTGAAAGTTTGAACGTCGGTGTGGGACTGATGAGAGAGAAAGTAAGGGCGTCGCTGTTCACCGACGAGAGTCCTCGAAGTAACGCCTACATGTCGCAAGGGAGGGGAAAAAAAACAAAAAAAAAACGCGCTCCCGCTGAAGTGTTGGTGGAGGAGGAGGTAGAGAAAGAGGAGATACGAACTTGAGAACACCATCAGGAGGGTGGTGATGAAGGAGGAATGAGCGAACCTGAGAGCATCAGTGGGAGGGTAGTGATGAAGGAGTGAGCGAACCTGAGAACACCAGCAGGAGGCTCGTAGTGAAAGAGGCGATTCAGGCCAGCTGCAAGGGGGATGACAGGAGGCTGAGGAGGTGGTGAAGGGTGAGCGAAGCTGTGGGGCATCGTGAGACGGGGCGCTGAAACATCGCCTGGGGAAGCGTGAGGGCACTGCCTGGGGGAGTGTGAGGGGCACCGTCTTTGGGTCAGTGTGAGAGGTCCCGTCTAAAGAGTGTGAGAGCCAACGCCTGGGGATCGTACAAAGGGCACTGCCTGGGGCAGTTTTAGGGGCACCGTTTGGGGAAGTGTAAGACGTACCTCCTCGGAGAGTATGAGGGTAACATCTTGGGTACAGGAGTGAGGGGCAATTGGACACACTATGAAGAACAAAATGAACAACAGTATGAGAGCACAGTGCTAACGACACAGATGAGTATAGGAGCAGTATGAGGAACAGTGTGAGCCGTGAACAAGAATCTATTAACTATATGATTTCGGGTTATCATGCATTTGAATAGGGGTGTCTGATCGGTGGATAGGTTCTTACATGGGTTACTAGATATCTGAGGAATACTGAAAATAGCAGCAAATATCGCCCAGAGAGAGAGAGAGAGAGAGAGAGAGAGAGAGAGAGAGAGAGAGAGAGAGAGAGAGATTTTCACGTGTATTACCTATTATTTGGTTGTATCCAACCGTTAGCGTGTACTTTTTAGTCCAAATGTGACACTTAACTTTCGTCCCTACCTAATTTAAATCAGCCGGAAACATATATGCAAGGAAGATGATGCATCTTCCATGGGCATCAAAACTAAACTTACCTAGCATAAACTAGGAAGCGGCGGAGTTAGGGAAGATCCCGTGGGCACCTAACCTAACCTTGGAAAACGGTGGAGTAGGGGAAGATCCCTTACGGTAACCAAAATACAACCACACCTAACATAAATCTGGGAAAATGTTGGTTGGTTCCAGGTAGCACACCCACATAAACGATGAATGAAATATTCCTCATTTTTTTCATTTTCATTCAGTTTACTAACCAGCGGTATAACCCTTCATAATGAAAAGATCGAGAGTCAGTGAACGGGCGGCTGTGGAAACACACCGAAAGAACTTTTGGCAGCCTAGTCGCGACTGCTGCTGCTGCTGCTGCTGCAGCCTGGCGGCCCAGGGAACATCAACGCACACCAGCCCACTAGAAACAGACGCGGAATTCAATGAAATCGATTCTGAATAGAGGACACACATAAACTATACACGCACGTAAACTTATGTACACCGTACACACAATTTGTAATATCACGTAAACATGCATTACGCATAAAACACTATTGATATATGCAAGCCAAACACTAATTTAAACGTCATCATCAATTTGAACACTATATAAAGCTTTTGCGAAGACTGTCTATTTAACAACCCCACTTTTTTTTTTTATCACTGGCGTTGTGATTAGTGTTATAGGACTTCTTTTTGTACATTTTCAGCCTTCGCCTTCAGTTAATTTCATGAACCGTTAGATATCAATGACCATAATCACAGTTAACCCTCTCAACACACACATACACACACACACACACACATATACACATACACCCACACACACACACACGTACGTTCGTCCTATACACATATATTTCCACACATGTAGTTGATATAGTGTTTGATTGTCAAGCCTCATTAACTATCAAGAACAATGAGTATTCATTACGACGGCAAGACCCTTGAGTAGAATTTTCAGGCCTTTGTAGACCCTTAAGAACCAAGTCCAAGGGCCTCATCATCATGCTCGAGTCGTATCAAGGTGCTCAAGGGTCGTACCACCGTGTCAAGAGGTTAATGATAGGAAACACTGTCTCCTCAAAACAACTTGAAGCGCACCTTACCTTTCTAACTCGCTAGGATATATTTGAGCCGCACTCTTTCACGTAAATATCAAGTCTTCTCTGTCCCTTTTCACTATATCCAGTTTCTATGTACACAGAAGTATATTTTGCAATAAGAAATGCAGTTTAATGTCACGCCAGCAAAGCTGTACAATGGCAAATTGCTTAAGAAATCACTGTTCCTGCGTGGGCTTTGGAATGTAAACAATCCGGTCCAAAGCCGACAGCGAGTCGTTTCGGGGCTAAAGTTCCACCTCAAAAGTCACTGTCACGCCGAGCCGAGGAGGAGGATCACACACACACCCTCTCAACTCTCGGGGCAGAATGGCTACTGAGGTGCTCAGAGGATGGTCGCGCCTTTTTATGTTCGGAAGCTCCGCCCAACTCAACCGTCGTCACTGAGGTCGCCGAGCGAGTATCGTAGAAGGTTAGTCTTCCGCAGTCATCATACATTCTTGGAAATTACCGTGCGGGATTTTGGTTAGGTTTTGCAAGTTTTGACAACCGTTTTCCTATGTTCATTTGGTTTTAGTTATACTTTTCAATTGTTAGAATATGTTGGGATCACTGTAGTATTTATGTATCTTTTTTTTTTCGTAAATGATTCTTTATACATATATTTATTGGATGACATTTTAAGGGCTTTTAACCATACATACGTTTATCAATATGTATGTTCGTATGTGTGTATATATGTAAAGATATATATGTGTGTTTGTTTGTAGGTGTACGCGCGTATGAGTGCTGTTTGATGTATGAAATCATGTCTATTTCCGTCTACGTATTATTCTTATTCTGTTAAGCACAGACATTTTCGTATAAAAAAGATATACCAATGATGGAACAATATACAAAAAATGAAATAATATAAACTTCATGTTAATCAATTTACCCACAACTGAGCCCTTATGTTTCCGCGTGTATTGTGGTTGTGACTGTAAACAGTATGGTTGTGGTGGCTGTTGTGGGGCGTCTTGCATGTGAGAGTTATGAAGGGTAAATGTTGTTATGTTTATACTTTCATGGTTATGATGAGGTGTTTACTGTGTTGTAGATGATAATGTGGGTGTTGTTAGATTGGCTACTGGTGTTGATTATATTGTAAATATTGTTTGCCGTTATTGTCGTTACTGTAATGATAATGTTATAGTTGTTATACAGGTTGTTGTTTTAGATAGAGCTCCTACGACAGATCATTTTCCTTTAAGTAATCTTCACCGTAAAAGGTTAATGTATAGGTAATGAATGTTGTAGCTGTTGATACCGTAGTTGTAATAACTGTTGTGGTTGTTATTACCGTGAATGTTTCTCAGTCAAGTACTGTGAAAGATGCTATTGTATATTTTCTGATGGTGATGATATGTAAGTAGTTTATACAGAAATACAGAGATCAGTGTGGTAAGAGCAAAAAAGGAGTAAAAGTATTTCAAACAGAAAAACTGTAAACTGTTTAATGTAAATAGAGAGGGGCGTAAATAATACGAATCACGAACTTAAAGCGAAATATTGATCTTACCTCTTTTTAAACGCTTTCAATTGTTCTGATAAGTAACTCAATTCATGTGTTAACGATGACGTTGAAGAAAAAAGTACTTCCCCTTCTAGCTTGTATCCACTCCTACCCTGATAATCCGACTCATTGTTAGTTGGATTGAGATTATCGAAGCCTTGGATAATTTCTAATACCTTAACCTTAACCCTCTCTCTCTTCCACGGTAAACGAATTAAAGTCGCTTGCTTAGAAGCCTTTCTTAGTACCTCGCCAGTGTGCATTATATTTATGTCATTTATTGAGCAGGGTGACCAAACCTGAACACAATGTCGGGAAGCCCCAATAGAGTGTAAAGCGTGAGGATAATTTCCTTAGACTTAGATTCGAGAACCCTTGCCAATGTATCCAAGAATTTTGCTCACCATTTTTACCGATAATTATGCCCAAGTCTCTTTCTAAATCAATCAAATTTGTACTGCTGCTTTTTTGCTACCAATTTGTAAAACTTTGCACTTATCAATATCTAAATTTCTTTTGACACTTGTGAGCCCAACGTATCAGTTTGTTTATGTCTTTTTAAGTCTATTGATGTAGGAGGTTGAAATCATTGTTGTCAAATCCGTCTGTTGAAAATGGGGCTGTAAATGTTGTCGGTGTGATCCATTGTTCCAGTTGTGTAACGTAGTGCTACATGTTTGCTGTTGCTAGTGTGGTGTCAGAGTGTTGTGCTTTGGTTCTGATATCGTCTTGATATGAGAGGGACGTTCATGCTGTGGTTTGATGAAGGTAATTCAAGCTCATATAGAGAATGAAGAGGTATGGATAAAGGGGTTCCGTTGATTTTCATCTTTTTTTTTTTTAAGAGATGAAGCGGTTGTGTTTGGTGGCCAGATATTAAATAGTCCAGCTTTCATATTCTTCATTGTTGTGGAGGTTGGCGTTAAGTACCATTTGTGTGGGGATGTTTCTATATGGACAGTGTCAAATGCTTCGTTAATGTCTATGGCTACTAGTATTGTGCGGGACGGGGGCCTGTGGCTGGTTGAAGCCATTTCGGATATGTTTTGTGAGGACTATGCGTCATAGTGTCAAAGAAATCCTATCCCTGCTGTTGAGTACAGCACAACCTTAAGTAGCAGAAGCCCCTTTATATATATATATATATATATATATATATATATATATATATATATATATATATATATATATATATATATATATATATGCGGGGTTGCTGGGAGAGACTGGGTACTACCAGTAGGCGGACGTGTATGTAGTGCTGGGCTCTTACTGGTTGTAACACGATGCCGGGGTGAGTAGGTTGTCTTGTCCTTTGTTCTGGTTGCTGAGTTTTTTTGGTTGTTCCTTGATAATTAATACTTCAGCGACGCGTAGTTGTTTTATGTGTCTTGTTCACGGCGTAGTGTTCTCGTCGATTTAACAGCAGTCTCTCCTGTGTGTGTGTGTGTGTGTGTGTGTGTGTGTGTGTGGGAGGGGGGGGGGGGCTGTGTTGTGCTTCTTGGTGACATGTAGTTAGATGGAGGCTTCTCGTACAGATGGAGGGTTCTGGATCGTGCGCGGGTTGTGTGTGCTCCCCGTGTGGGTCATGTCAGCAAGGGGGCTCACAGTCTCCTTGTTGACATTTGAATTCATAAACAATGGTTCGTATCTTGTAATGTGTCGTGTTTTGTGAACAGTGGTCGCTCATGGTGAAGTTGCTTTGGTGTTGTCCTCCTTTGGTGGATGACTAGCTTAAACTCTCTTGTGTGACTGATGTTTCTGGAGACGATGTCTCCTAGTACACGTTCATACGGCTTGTGATGATAATGATGAGCATAATGATAAGATAATAATGACAAAGAGAGAGAAAGGACTGCAGAACTCAGACAGCCATTCGGTTAAAACTATACATTTGAGGAAGTACATGATTGTAACAAGTTAAACGATCACACAAGAGCTTAGGATTAAGGTGGAGCTGGATACTTCTACGCTTTGGATAAACACATGAGTGAAGTCGGTCTACATAGTATAGCAAGTTTTATAGAAAAAAAATTCTAGTTGAACATTACCGTGATGTGGAGTTACATACTGGCTGAATTACATCAGTACTGTGTTGTCATACATTATGTATTCCATGGTGAGCATTAAGTGATGAATATGTACACGTTGGTCGCGTTACTGTAAAATACAATAGTTGACCTACTCATAATCATGGGGAAACTAAGTGATTTGTTTACTTAGCTGGGCACACCTGTTTATGGAGTGTTTATGACAGGCATAGTAGTATGTGTATGTGTGTGTGTGTGTGTGTGTGTGTGTGTGTGTGTGTGTGTGTGTGCATACAGGGCCGCCAAGGCCTGAAGCATATCCTGGAGAAGGGTTGGCATATCATGGCCCCCTAGCACTTCCCCTCTCTCCCCCGGAAAGAAAGGGGGTAGGGTGGGGGTTATGCCAGCTCCTGTGAGAGAAAACATTGCAAGAAAATGATAATCTTATTGAAATTTGTTTACTAATCATACTTTCTGCTTAATGATCAAATGATTGATATTTCTGAATTTCATCTCCCCTCTTCTTCCGCCCCGTTACCCCCAGACAAAAGAGGTCAGGACCCCAGAGAGGTTTTGCCGCGGTATCCCCTGTCCTCTCGTTTTCTATGTAGGCCAAAGATGTAATTGTTTATCTCCACGATTATCTGTTTTGCATACGACCTCCGCCATTATGTGGCGACACAGTCAACTTATATATATATATATATATATATATATATATATATATATATATATATAGAGAGAGAGAGAGAGAGAGAGAGAGAGAGGGAGAGCAACACATATTTACCTGCAACTGTCACGCGATCGCAAGCAGAGTAAAAAGTACAAGTGTCAAAAGAAATAAGATAAAAAAGAAAGGAGTGCGTGTGTGTGTGTTTATGGCTAAGCAAAGTGTGAGTTTATGAGGCAGTGAGGTGTAAGGTTACGGTGCGACAAAGTGTGAGGTTATAGCAGAGTATATTGTGAGGATATGGCACAGTAAAGTGTGAGGTTGTGGCTGGGCAAAGTGTGTTTGTGGCTAGGCAAAATATGTGGTTATGACGCAGTTAAAGTGTGAGGTTACGGCATGGCAAAGTTCAAGGTTATGACAGGGTATATTGTAAAGTTATGGCACGGCAAAGTGTGAGGTTGTGGCTAGGCCAAGTGTGTGATTATGGCATGGTAAAGTATGAGGTTATGGCATGGTAAAGTATGAGGTTATGGCACGGTAAAGTGTGAGGTTATGGCACGGTAAAGTGTGAGGTTATGGCATGGTAAAGTGGGAGGTTATGGCACGGTAAAGTATGAGGTTATGACACGGTATATCATGAAGTTATGACATGGCAAAATGAGAGATTATGTCAAACTGGAATGTGAGGTTATGAAACGAGAGCGTACAAGGTTCTGACAGGTTATAGAATGAAGTTATGCTACGGCAAAGCATGGGGTTATGACACAACAAGGTCATCAAATGTTTCCAGGTCATGACAACGGAGGATCACCGGTGTGTGCGCTGCTCACACGGCGAAAGTAACCGCGCCTAGCGAACATCGCTGGTCTGTTGCGCTCGACATTTGGACGTGCATAATACACAGATGACACCCACCCATCCACCACACACACACACACACACACACACACACACACACACACATTCAGGACCCAGTAAAGAAAATAATACAAGGTCTTATGCAACGAATGTGCATGTGGAATATCTGGGGTAAACCATGGAGAGGTCTGTGGGGCCTGGATGTGGAGAGGGAGCTGTGGTTTCGGTGCATTACACATGACAGCTACAGACTGAGTGTGAACGAATGTGGCCCTTTTTTTCGTCTGTGCTCCTGGCGATACCTCGCTGACGCAGGAGGTTGGCGACTGTTTCAGACAATCGTCCTGCGGCAGACAACCATAACAAGACGTGGAGGCCAGCAGGCCCGCGGCCTCCGTCACCTGCCCGGGGCAATAGCGTATCACAGGTCATTGTCTGCTGCTTTGGTCGACGTTCAGGCTCCACACCTCAGTAATCTGACCCTTGCTAGCCTCTGTCTTGTGTCAACAGTGGACGTTTATAGGGGAAAAAGGGTGGGGGGAGGATTTCCGAATATAATGGGGGAGGGAGCGATTGTGGTGGATAAATGGGGAAGGGGGCTGGGATTACGGAACATAATGGGGAAAAATCAATACGCAAGGATAAATAAATACTCAATACAAAAAGGGTCGTATCGTCATGCCTGAGGGTCGTACCGTCGTGCTCAGGGGTCGTACCGTCGTGCTCAAGGGGTCGTACCGTCGTACGGCTCAAGGGTCGTACTGTCGTGCTCAATGGTACCGTTCCATCCTTCATATAAATGAGCCCATCATAGGATTTCTTTGCATTAGGTTATAGATTCTATAGAGACTATAGATTCTATAGGCTATATATCACCACAGAGGGAAAGAAGGAGGTTCTATAGTGTAGACACTCCAACCCTCTCTTCTTGGTAACTCACTGAGAGGTAACTATCTGAGTGGTAACACACTGATTGGTAACTATCTGAGTGGTAACTCACTGACTGGTGACAGTTTGAGCGGTAGCCACACCAGTGTGAAAATCACAACCAGATCGCGTCTCATTAAGACTAGGGGGGACGTGGACAACTGAATGTAAACTTTGACTTCAGCTTGGTAGCCTGACAGATATACGTGTGTCCATCAACAAACGGGAGCGTTTGTAGAGGTGATCACCCAATAACATTTACGGTTATCCCCCATTTTGCCTTAATATAATGGTACTACACAGGCATTCTGTCACCTGCCCTCCCTCAACAAATTCAACTTCACAGCCTCCTCCTCTCCGCTCTGGTTGCTTTACCACACTATATCAGACAATGCTTTCACCTCCTCTTCTCTATTCACCAAACCATTTACCACGATTCTCACGCACCTCACACCAACTTGCTCCGAACACGCACCATCCGCCATCCTATCATTCAACTTATTCAAGAGTCTCTCAAATGCTAATTCCTCTTCTGTATCTGTTACTACTTCCTGATTTGTTCCCTTCACTGATGTTCCCATGAGTTCTCTTGTTCTTATACCATTTACCGTCGTCCAAAGCATTTTCTTATCCTCCTCGAAGCCTGGCAATACTCTCTCATTTCGTCTCTCACATGCCCTCCTGTTTCACCCCCCTGCACCATCCCTTAACCTCCTGTCGTTTCCTCTACGTACGGTGAAAGACAAGAGTTGGTCGTGGAGGATTTGGTGTGCACATCTCACAAGTCACGAGAGGCGAGCATCGGGCGCGCGCGCGCGCTTCCTCGATTTATACGAACAGTTGGCATCTCTGAGCATTGCTGCCACACACACACACACACACGTCACTGAATTTCCTAAGATGAGGTTAAAGAAAAATTTTTTTTGATTTTGCTCATTTTTTTCATAGATTTACCTACAAATTCTATAATCATCTGGCTTTTTTATTTTTTTTTCTAAGAGTTATTCGAACGTTGCTTCAAAACAACAACAATACATTTGAAGCCTACGGGTATCACCCAGCTTCACCCAGCTACCCGTAATCCTTCCCGCTTGCTTTACCGACCAAATGACGTCCTAGCTTCGTCTCTTCGATGTATATCGACTACTTATATTTCTCTCTTTTGTCTCCCCTGATGATGTGATTATTACACGAAAGTGCACTTGGGAACTTTTCGTGTTTCATTTTCCCCGTGGACTCATAGGAATATCTTGATCACGCGCAAAATTGTGATCCTTTCCAATATATCTATCTATCTATCTATCTATCTATCTATATATATATATATATATATATATATATATATATATATATATATATACTATTCTTTTCCTCGACTGAAAGTAATAAGCAAAATACCTCTTGTGTAAAACTCCATAACAGAAAAATAAATAAACCAAAGATCTATGACCATAGTAAAAAAAAAAAAAAAACCCATACCAGTGAATCAGCAGGACTACGAACGATACTGAAAACAAGAGGTACAAGCGATGGTTTCAGAATGGTGTTCGGATTAGATTCTCCCGCTCTCGATCCCCTAATATGTATAACAAGCGTTGAGCATCATAGACGAAAAGCAACCTGGACCGTTTATCATCCTGTAAATATTTGATACTGGTATATATTTCCCTCAGCTGAATATTAGCGTCCCGAATATTTGGCGAGTGCTAGTACAGGAGGAGGCTTCGTGTCTTGAAAGTAACTGACGCAGATATGTTGAGATGTTTATTTTAGGCAAATGGGACGAACGTTCTTCATTTGCTCGCAAGGCCAGTATTTTTTGGGGGGTAGATGTGGGCCATATGGCACGCCTGGAGGAACTACCTCACATCTGAAGAACACCAATCCCCGTGTGAACAAACCCACAACCCACTTGTGAAGAACGCACTTTTGTATAAGTAGAACACCCGTCCATGTGGAGAATACAAGCTCACATATGTAGAACAAGTCCACATGTGAAGAACACAAGCTCACATATGTAGAACAAGTCCACATGTGAACAAACCCTAACTCACATGTGAAGAACACAAACTCACATATGTAGAAGAACAGTCTACATGTGAACAACCCCCCAATCTACTGGTGAAGAACACAAAACCAGGTTAAAGAACACCAATTCAACGTACGCAGAACACCAACTAAAAAGAACAATACTCCAGTGGATGATGTAGGCAGAACACCAGCAGATATATGACTGAAAATGACTCCGGCTACAATCACCAACACATGCGCGCACAACACCGAAGCGGTTGATCACTGAGAACTGTTGTATCTGGTGACAGTAAAGAGAAAAAAAGAAAGAGAAGACACGGATTGTAAACCAGACTCTATGAGGGAGGAGTGTTGTTTGAAAGGCACCGGTCGAAATTAGGCCAGGAGTATCCCAGGGTCACATCAAGGCCAAAGTGGCAGTAAATATTATACGGACCCGATACGGACCCACGGAATTCTCACGTTTTCTTTGGTTCCCATTCGCGTTTTCTTTCATCATTTCTTTCCACTTTTTTTTTTTGTATTGTTCTCAATTTTGTAGATACTGTACTCATTTTTTTCTTTACTTTCTTAATATATTTTATACTTCATTTTGATTTTTATCTCTCATAAAATTATTCTTTTGTACATTAAGTTTATATCTTGATTTTTTGGGCAATCCTTACCACATCTGTTTTCCATTTGTCATTGTTTTTCACGTCTACAGATTGCAGCTAGTAAACACATTCGTGCCGTACGCAAATACATTTCTTTATCTATTACATATATCATATATATGTATGTGTGCGTGTGTGTGTGTGTGTGTGTGTGTGTGTGTGTGAGAGAGAGAGAGAGAGAGAGAGAGAGAGAGAGAGAGAGAGAGAGAGAGAGAGAGAGAGAGAGAGAGAGAGAGAGAGAGAGAGAGAGAGAGAGAGTTTTCTTTCATCCTCTGAGGGACGACTGGTCAACACCAGTCATCATGACTCTCCCTGCCCACACGGCGCCAACCTCGACGTACCCTGAGGAAGGGAAAGAGGACTCGAAGTTGCTGCATCACCTTCTCCATGTGGCTCATTCCTCTGTGGTGATGGTGGTTCATTCCTCTGTGGTGGTGCTGGTGATGGTAGTTCATTCCTCTGTGGTGGTGGTGATGGTGGCTCATTCCTCTGTGGTGGTGGTAGCGATGGTGGTTCATTCCTCTGTGGTGGTGGTAGCGATGGTGGTTCATTCCTCTGTGGTGGTGGTAGCGATGGTGGTTCATTCCTCTGTGGTGGTGATGGTGGTTCATTCCTCTGTGGTGGTGCTGGTGATGGTGGTTCATTCCTCTGTGGTAGTGGTGGTGGTGTGGTCATTCCTCTGGGGTGGTGGTAGCGATGGTGGTTCATTCCTCTGTGGTGGTGGTGGTGGTGGTGTGGTTCATTCCTCTGTGGTGGTGGTGGTGGTGGTGTGGTTCATTCCTCTGTGGTAGTGCTGGTGATGGTGGTTCATTCCTCTGTGGTGGTGCTGGTGATGGTGGTTCATTCCTGTGGTGGTGGTAGCGATGGTGGTTCATTCCTCTGTGGTGGTGGTAGCGATGGTGGTTCATTCCTCTGTGGTGGTGGTAGCGATGGTGGTTCATTCCTCTGTGGTGGTGGTAGCGATGGTGGCTCATTCCTCTGTGGTGGTGGTAGCGATGGTGGCTCATTCCTCTGTGGTGGTGGTAGCGATGGTGGTTCATTCCTCTGTGGTGGTGGTAGCGATGGTGGTTCATTCCTCTGTGGTGGTGCTGGTGATGGTGGTTCATTCCTCTGTGGTAGTGGTGGTGGTGTGGTTCATTCCTCTGTGGTAGTGGTGGTGGTGTGGTTCATTCCTCTGTGGTGGTGGTAGCGATGGTGGCTCATTCCTCTGTGGTGGTGGTAGCGATGGTGGTTCATTCCTCTGTGGTGGTGGTAGCGATGGTGGCTCATTCCTCTGTGGTGGTGGTAGCGATGGTGGTTCATTCCTCTGTGGTGGTAGTGGTGGTGGTGTGGTTCATTCCTCTGTGGTGGTGGTAGCGATGGTGGTTCATTCCTCTGTGGTGGTGGTAGCGATGGTGGTTCATTCCTCTGTGGTGGTGGTAGCGATGGTGGTTCATTCCTCTGTGTGGTTCACTCTTATGTTCTGGTGGCGGGAGTGGTCGTTCGTTCCTCTGTGGTGTTGGTGGTGGTTCATTCCTCACTGGTGGTCGTGGTACCTCATTCCTCCAAGCTAGTGGGGATGGCCCATTCCTCTGTGCCGCCGGTCATGTCACATACAGATGCACCTACAGGTGAGAGGCAGGGGTAAACACGCTTTGCCTCAGTCGCATATAGAAAAAGAGTGTGATGAGGATCATTTTACATCATCCTTTGAGATACTTATTAGAAACGTGATTAATTCGTCGTCAGTGTAATGGATCGCTGGCTATCATGAGCCGACATGAAATGGTCGCTGGTGTCTGTCTGTCCCCTCTTACTGCCTGTGATCCTGTGTTCTACCGATGATCGCTGGAGAAGCCCAAGGTGAGAGTGTTCTTCTTGCCCCATGATGCGTGTCCTGATGGATTCCGGAGAAGACAAGGTCTGGGACACACGGACAAAATCACACATCGAATCCTCGACAGGTTAGGACAGTGTGTCAATGGCTTTCTCGCGCCGCCTGCCTGTCAGCATGTCGACCTGAACTCTCTCTCTCTCTCTCTCTCTCTCTCTCTCTCTCTCTCTCTCTCTCTCTCTCTCTCTCTCCCTCCCTTGATTCTTGGATGACGCCTGATTCGACCTAACGTCTTCACACACGAGCGTCGACCTCCAGTGACTCTGGATGTGAGAGAGAGATATACCTTTACCAGCAGTAGCTCACTCAGCGAGGGTCGTTCGAAAGGCTTCTGCCGGAGCTGCGGTCGCCTCTGTGTAAACAACGAGACCCAGCTGACCACAGCCACCGTTGGAGTTGCGACCCAGCTGACCACAGCCACCGTTGGAGTTGCGACCCAGCTGACCACAGCCACCGTTGGAGTTGTGACCCAGCTGACCACAGCCACCGTTGGAGTTGCGACCCAGCTGACCACAGCGACCGTTGGAGTTGTGACCCAGCTGACCACAGTGACCGTTGGAGTTGTGACCCAGCTGACCACAGCCACCGTTGGAGTTGTGACCCAGCTGACCACAGCGACCGTTGGAGTTGTGACCCAGCTGACCAGAGCCACCGTTGGAGTTGTGACCCAGCTGACCACAGCGACCGTTGGAGTTGTGACGCAGCTGACCACAGCGACCGCTGGAGTTGTGACCCAGCTGACCACAGCGACCGTTGGAGCTGTGACCCAGCTGACCACAGCCACCGTTGGAGTTGTGACCCAGCTGACCAGAGCGACCGTTGGAGTTGTGACCCAGCTGACCACAGCGACCGTTGGAGTTGTGACCCAGCTGACCACAGCCACCGTTGGAGTTGTGACCCAGCTGACCAGAGCGACCGTTGGAGTTGTGACCCAGCTGACCACAGCGACCGTTGGAGTTGTGACCCAGCTGACCACAGCGACCGTTGGAGTTGTGACCCAGCTGACCACAGCGACCGTTGGAGTTGTGACCCAGCTGAGCACAGCCACCGTTGGAGTTGTGACCCAGCTGACCACAGCGACCGTTGGAGTTGTGACCCAGCTGACCACAGCGACCGTTGGAGTTGTGACCCAGCTGACCACAGCGACCGTTGGAGTTGTGACCCAGCTGACCACAGCCACCGTTGGAGTTGTGACCCAGCTGACCACAGCGACCGTTGGAGTTGTGACCCAGCTGACCACAGCGACCGTTGGAGTTGTGACCCAGCTGACCACAGCGACCGTTGGAGTTGTGACCCAGCTGACCACAGCGACCGTTGGAGTTGTGACCCAGCTGACCACAGCGACCGTTGGAGTTGTGACCCAGCTGACCACAGCGACCGTTGGAGTTGTGACCCAGCTGACCACAGCCACCGTTGGAGTTGTGACCCAGCTGAGCACAGCCACCGTTGGAGTTGTGACCCAGCTGACCACAGCGACCGTTGGAGTTGTGACCCAGCTGACCACAGCGACCGTTGGAGTTGTGACCCAGCTGACCACAGCGACCGTTGGAGTTGTGACCCAGCTGACCACAGCCACCGTTGGAGTTGTGACCCAGCTGACCACAGCGACCGTTGGAGTTGTGACCCAGCTGACCACAGCCACCGTTGGAGTTGTGACCCAGCTGACCACAGCCACCGTTGGAGTTGTGACCCAGCTGACCACAGCGACCGTTGGAGTTGTGACCCAGCTGACCACAGCGACCGGTGGAGTTGTGACCCAGCTGACCACAGCGACCGTTGGAGTTGTGACCCAGCTGACCACAGCGACCGTTGGAGTTGTGACCCAGCTGAGCACAGCCACCGTTGGAGTTGTGACCCAGCTGACCACAGCGACCGTTGGAGTTGTGACCCAGCTGACCACAGCGACCGTTGGAGTTGTGACCCAGCTGACCACAGCCACCGTTGGAGTTGTGACCCAGCTGACCACAGCGACCGTTGGAGTTGTGACCCAGCTGACCACAGCCACCGTTGGAGTTGTGACCCAGCTGACCACAGCGACCGTTGGAGTTGTGACCCAGCTGACCACAGTGACCGTTGGAGTTGTGACCCAGCTGACCACAGCGACCGTTGGAGTTGTGACCCAGCTGACCACAGCGATCCCTTCCAGGGGTAAAATGATCCAGCTGAAGGTCGAGGATTTCAGACACCAGAGGGAGACAGAAGGATAGAAACTTTAAGTTGAATTTCATTAAGAAAAACTGGCACTTAGGACTTCAAACAGACATAGAAAATGGTATATGAGATTATGACGTCTCATATTCTTTTCAAGACAGGTTTTTCACTTCCTCCAAAATTCGTAAATATTTTCCCATTTTTCTTCTTTTTCCCTCTCATTATCATCCTCTTTATATTTCAATTAAGGCTTGGCCTTGATGTCGACTTTTGCGCTTGACTGGAGCCGCTCCAACGTAAAAAAAAGGAAAGAAAAAGAAATAAGCAAGTTAACTGAAGTTTAGTCTGTGAAAATGCAGGTGTTTGGGTCAGTCAAGAAGGATACAGACAGACAAGAAAGGGAGTTAGTTCAAATATATATATATATATATATATATATATATATATATATATATATTGATGAACATGTAGAAGATTAGAGGCATAAGTGAACATGGCATTTGAACAGTAGACTAAAGGAACGAACACGATGGGTAATTTCAGCAAGATCCTGAGACCAAAAGAGATGAGGGATGAAAAAAACAACACTGTTCCGTAAATGTAACGTGAGGAAACGGATCATTCCAAAGCAAACATAACGGCCGAAGTACTTGGAGAGAGAGAGGGAGGGAGGGAGTGTTGAAACACTGAGGAGATGAAAGATAAGCTCGGAAGTGTTTTCACAGTGGAGGAGTTATGACTTTGACCACTAATTAGATGGGCTACTGAGACACCACGGACGGCTACAAGATCCTTGGACGAGACATGGCTCTCCAAGGATACAAACAGATCCGTATAAGGCGCGTGGCCCTGATGTCATCTCGCAACATGCACTCTGCAGACACAAAGAAGACATCACTTCAGATGTAGTTTCGGAACTCAAAGAGCGGAGTCGGTCCCAAAAGGATTGGAGGAGAGATAAATGTCGTGTCTCTTTTCTAATAAAGGCCATTGGGAAGATGTGTATCAACTTATCGGATAGTATGAGTGAACATCACGGTCTACGAGGAACTGGAAAAGGTAATTACGAAGCAAGTGGATGAATACTTACAAAGGGGACGCAACCTCAGAGGCCACATAGGTTCAGCAACAACAAGAGATCAGACGAAATGAATCGTTTGAAATTCTTCGCCAGAGTGAACACTATGCTAGAAGAAAGAAAACGGGCAGGTAAACTGTGTCCTTCAACCTCCAGAGAATATCAGGTAAACTGAGTGTTCTCGCAGCTGTGGAAGATGACCTACAGCTCCCAGCTGGGAGTTAGGGAGAAAAAGATATGAAAACTGGATTACCAGAGAGGCATAAACTTCTTTGGTGGGTCGAAAATTACCAAGAGGGTAGGGAAGCAGAGCGCGGCCTAAGGTGCCTTTTACCAGAGTGGGTCAAAATAACCAGTGGAGTACCCCAAGTCTTACTCTTGGCACCGCTGGTATTCCTAAATATATTTCCAAATAACCTGAAACTTAGAAAAGAACATTTAAAAATGAGACAATCTACAGAGAGTCTTACAGAAGAGGGACGGGGGCGTTGGTCGGAGACACAGCCAATAAAATGAACCTCAACCAAATGGAAACTGATGAACACAAGATGGCAAAACAATACCTGTAGTAGCAGGTATAAAGTACATTAATGTAAGGGAGTTTAGGGTCAGCTTAAGTTCCCAGCCTCTCATCAGGACAGTATGTTAGGGAGAGTTGCGAAGGGGTCACAAAAATTACGTGTGGTGACGTCAATGTCGTAAATCACATCTAAGTATATGAGTGAGACGATGAGATACGTCCCTACATCTACGTACTACATCTACATCATATTTATTCAACATGAATTAGAACGTCCACCACAATTTGCTGACATAACTTTAGGAGACCTATAGATCTGTTCGAGAAGGACCAAAGACGAGGAACAAGATGATGATATACTTAAGATATAGAAGGTTAACTACACAAAGAGAATAGCCAGGTACCCGTGTTATCAACCGGTCCCTACGAGAGGATGAACAGCTGGGTTGACTGTGGGTCAGGATTCGAATCTATATGGGTTTGACCCTAAGCGGCCGATGAATGCGCTTTTCTCTGGAAAAAGGAGCATCAAGTGAGGGACATAATAGGAAGCAATGCAAGAGTTAGAACAGATGTGAATCGACGACTTTAGAGTAAGAGAGCAATACGTCAGATAAATGAAGCAAGTGAAATGAAAACAAAAAAGAAAAAAGAAAACAACAGCGAATGAAGAAAAGGTTAAGGACGAAGATGTAATCACACACACACACACACACACACACACACACACACACACACACATAATGCAAACGTACACAAGCGGATTCCCTCAACATCTTTTTGTGTCATAATTCTCAACAGTTAGAGTTGGTAAACAAAGAATACACCAGAAGGACAAGAACAGATTAACTTGTATCATATGATGTATCTCTAGTTCCTTGTGGGGGTGGGAGTGGGGTTAAGTGTTGGTGATGGTGATGGTGGTAGCGATGGAGCTACGTGTTGGTGGTGGGATTAAGTGTTGGTGATGGTGGTGGTGATGGTGATGGTGGTGTTGGTCGGGTGGGAGTATGGTGTTAATTGTGATGTGATTATGGATACAATGGTGATGTTGATGATGGTAATAGTAGTAGTAGTAGTAGTAGTAGTAGTAGTAGTAGTAGTAGTAGTAGTAGTAGTAGTAGCAGTAGTAGTAGTAGTAGTGGTAGTAGTAGTCGTGGTAATGGTGGTGGTGGTGGTGTTGGTGGTGGTGATGATGATGATGATTGTGGTAGTGGTGTTGTTCGTGTTGGTGGTGATAGTGGTAGTGGCAGGGGTGGTGGTAGGTCACCAGTGTCTTTTACTGTCATCCTACTGATGGTCCACTTACCACTACCCCTGCCTCGCTACCACACACACACACACACACACACACGGACCTCCGTGGTGTAGCGGTTAGCGATACTGGCCCTCACGCATGCACGGGCCGTCTGGGACCAAACCCGCATAGGTTCAATTCCTTGTCATGGAAGCCGTTCCACAGTCCACCCAGCTGTTCATCCACCCCTAAAGGCTGCTCGATAGAATGGGTACATGGCATTAGCCAAGGTTGTGTGTGTGTGTGTGTGTGTGTGTGTGTGTGTGTGTGTGTGTGTGTGTGTGTGTGTGTGTGTGCGTGCGTGCGCATACATACATACATATGAATGAAGACATGATACATATATACAAGGTTAAGAAGAAGAAGCAAGACGGGTGTAAAATTCCCTTTCCTCGTAACACATAAACAGTAATCACACACGTACACACACACACACACACGTACACACACACACACACACACACACACACACACTGCATGCAACATGCGCAGCCGAGGAAGGAATTTCGAGACCATGGCCTCCACTGCATCATCCACCACTTGCCTGTGTGCATCTGCTCGTGGTGTAAGAGGGACATTATGTGCACAAGACGGTGCTGGCATCTCTCGTCATCTGGCTCTGATCACATGAACGTTCTCTGTATCACATGAATGTTTCGTGTATCACATGACTGTCAATATGGTACGGGAGGGAGATGGTAAGTGTTGCTTGCCTTACAGCTTCGGAAATGATGTTTTAGTCCTTCTAACTGAGCTTATCTGGCGGGAGTGGGCCATTCCGATCGGTGCTAGAATCTTTCAGGTTTTACCATCCTATCTCCATCTATAGTGGTGGGTGGGGGAGGAGCCTTCTGCTTTACTATCCTGTCTCCATCTATAGTGGTGGGTGGGGGAGGAGCCTTCTGCTGTACTATCCTGTCTCCATCTATAGTGGTGGGTGGGGAGGAGCCTTCTGCTGTACTATCCTGTCTCTATATATAGTGATGGGTGGGGAGGAGCCTTCTGCTGTACTATCCTGTCTCCATCTATAGTGGTGGGTGGGGGAGGAGCCTTCTGCTTCACTATCCTGTGTTCATCTATAGTGGTGGGTGGGGAGGAGCCTTCTGCTTCACTATCCTGTCTCCATCTATAGTGGTGGGTGGGGGAGGAGCCTTCTGCTTCACTATCCTGTCTCCATCTATAGTGGTGGGTGGGGGAGGAGCCTTCTGCTGTTCTATCCTGTCTCCATCTATAGTGGTGGGTGGGGAGGAGCCTTCTGCTGTACTATCCTGTCTCCATCTATAGTGGTGGGTGGGGGAGGAGCCTTCTGCTGTACTATCCTGTCTCCATCTATAGTGGTGGGTGGGGGAGGAGCCTTCTGCTGTACTATCCTGTCTCCATCTATAGTGGTGGGTGGGGAGGAGCCTTCTGCTGTACTATCCTGTCTCCATCTATAGTGGTGGGTGGGGAGGAGCCTTCTGCTGTACTATCCTGTCTCCATCTATAGTGGTGGGTGGGGGAGGAGCCTTCTGCTGTACTATCCTGTCTCTATCTATAGTGGTGGGTGGGGAGGAGCCTTCTGCTTCACTATCCTGTCTCCATCTATAGTGGTGGGTGGGGAGGAGCCTTCTGCTGTACTATCCTGTCTCTATCTATAGTGGTGGGTGGGGGAGGAGCCTTCTCCTTTACTATCCTGTCTCCATCTATAGTAGTGGGTGGGGAGGAACCAGCCTTCTGCTGTACTATCCTGTCTCCATTTATAGTGGTGGGTGGGGAGGAGCCTTCTGCTGTATTATCCTGTCTCCATCTATAGTGGTGGGTGGAGGAGGAGCCTTCTGCTGTACTATCTTGTCTCCATCTATAGTGGTGGGTGGAGGAGGAGCCTTCTGCTGTACTATCCTGTCTCCATCTATAGTGGTGGGTGGAGGAGGAGCCTTCTGCTGTACTATCCTGTCTCCATCTATAGTGGTGGGTGGGGGAGGAGCCTTCTGCTGTACTATCTTGTCTCCATCTATAGTGGTGGGTGGAGGAGGAGCCTTCTGCTGTACTATCCTGTCTCCATCTATAGTGGTGGGTGGGGAGGAGCCTTCTGCTTTACTATCCTGTCTCCATCTATAGTGGTGGGTGGGGAGGAGCCTTCTGCTGTACTATCCTGTCTCCATCTATAGTGGTGGGTGGGGAGGAGCCTTCTGCTGTACTATCCTGTCTCCATCTATAGTGGTGGGTGGGGAGGAGCCTTCTGCTGTACTATCCTGTCTCCATCTATAGTGGTGGGTGGGGAGGAGCCTTCTGCTGTACTATCCTGTCTCCATCTATAGTGGTGGGTGGGGAGGAGCCTTCTGCTTCACTATCCAGTCACTACCCATATCAATTAGGGAGGTAAGAACGCTATTATTATCCTCCAGCACATTACCTCCACACAGGTTATCAAGTCTTCTATTATCTGACCTTCCCATGGACTTCCCGATAGTGCTCCCGCTTGCTACGCAGGGGCCCCAGGTTCGATTCTGGCTGTTGGAGGTTTGTGTGTTATATATATGTGTGTATACATGTGTATGTGGGTAGGTTGGGCCATTTCTCGTCTGTTTCCTTGTGCTACCTCGCTGACGCGGGAGACGGCGGTTAAATATGATAGTAATGATAATATATATATATATATATATATATATATATATATATATATTTTTTTTTTTTTTTTTTTTTTTTTTTTTATACTTTGTCGCTGTCTCCCGCGTCTGCGAGGTAGCGCAAGGAAACAGACGAAAGAAATGGCCCAACCCCCCCCCCCATACACATGTACATACACATGTCCACACACGTGTATACATACCTACACAGCTTTCCATGGTCCACCCCAGACGCCTCACATGCCTTGATTCACTCCACTGACAGCACGTCAACCCCTGTATACCACATCGCTCCAATTCACTCTATTCCTTGCCCTCCTTACACCCTCCTGCATGTTCAGGCCCCGATCACACAAAATCTTTTTCACTCCATCTTTCCACCTCCAATTTGGTCTCCCTCTTCTCCTCGTTCCCTCCACCTCCGACACATATATCCTCTTGGTCAATCTTTCCTCACTCATTCTCTCCATGTGCCCAAACCATTTCAAAACACCCTCTTCTGCTCTCTCAACCACGCTCTTTTTATTTCCACACATCTCTCTTACCCTTACGTTACTTACTCGATCAAACCACCTCACACCACACATTGTCCTCAAACATCTCATTTCCAGCACATCCATCCTCCTGCGCACAACTCTATCCATAGCCCACGCCTCGCAACCATACAACATTGTTGGAACCACTATTCCTTCAAACATACCCATTTTTGCTTTCCGAGATAATGTTCTCGACTTCCACACATTTTTCAAGGCTCCCAAAATTTTCGCCCCCTCCCCCACCCTATGATCCACTTCCGCTTCCATGGTTCCATCCGCTGACAGATCCACTCCCAGATATCTAAAACACTTCACTTCCTCCAGTTTTTCTCCATTCAAACTTACCTCCCAATTGACTTGACCCTCAACCCTACTGTACCTAATAACCTTGCTCTTATTCACATTTACTCTTAACTTTCTTCTTCCACACACTTTACCAAACTCAGTCACCAGCTTCTGCAGTTTCTCACATGAATCAGCCACCAGCGCTGTATCATCAGCGAACAACAACTGACTCACTTCCCAGGCTCTCTCATCCCCAACAGACTTCATACTTGCCCCTCTTTCCAGGACTCTTGCATTCACCTCCCTAACAACCCCATCCATAAACAAATTAAACAACCATGGAGACATCACACACCCCTGCCGCAAACCTACATTCACTGAGAACCAATCACTTTCCTCTCTTCCTACACGTACACATGCCTTACATCCTCGATAAAAACTTTTCACTGCTTCTAACAACTTGCCTCCCACACCATATATTCTTAATACCTTCCACAGAGCATCTCTATCAACTCTATCATATGCCTTCTCCAGATCCATAAATGCTACATACAAATCCATTTGCTTTTCTAAGTATTTCTCACATACATTCTTCAAAGCAAACACCTGATCCACACATCCTCTACCACTTCTGAAACCGCACTGCTCTTCCCCAATCTGATGCTCTGTACATGCCTTCACCCTCTCAATCAATACCCTCCCATATAATTTACCAGGAATACTCAACAAACTTATACCTCTGTAATTTGAGCACTCACTCTTATCCCCTTTGCCTTTGTACAATGGCACTATGCACGCATTCCGCCAATCCTCAGGCACCTCACCATGAGTCATACATACATTAAATAACCTTACCAACCAGTCAACAATACAGTCACCCCCTTTTTTAATAAATTCCACTGCAATACCATCCAAACCTGCTGCCTTGCCGGCTTTCATCTTCCGCAAAGCTTTTACTACCTCTTCTCTGTTTACCAAATCATTTTCCCTAACCCTCTCACTTTGCACACCACCTCGACCAAAACACCCTATATCTGCCACTCTGTCATCAGACACATTCAACAAACCTTCAAAATACTCATTCCATCTCCTTCTCACATCACCACTACTTGTTATCACCTCCCCATTTACGCCCTTCACTGAAGTTCCCATTTGCTCCCTTGTCTTACGCACCCTATTTACCTCCTTCCAGAACATCTTTTTATTCTCCCTAAAATTTACTGATAGTCTCTCACCCCAACTCTCATTTGCCCTTTTTTTCACCTCTTGCACCTTTCTCTTGACCTCCTGTCTCTTTCTTTTATACTTCTCCCACTCAATTGCATTTTTTCCCTGCAAAAATCGTCCAAATGCCTCTCTCTTCTCTTTCACTAATACTCTTACTTCTTCATCCCACCACTCACTACCCTTTCTAAACAGCCCACCTCCCACTCTTCTCATGCCACAAGCATCTTTTGCGCAATCCATCACTGATTCCCTAAATACATCCCATTCCTCCCCCACTCCCCTTACTTCCATTGTTCTCACCTTTTTCCATTCTGTACACAGTCTCTCCTGGTACTTCCCCACACAGGTCTCCTTCCCAAGCTCACTTATTCTCACCACCTTCTTCACCCCAACATTCACTCCTCTTTTCTGAAAACCCATACTAATCTTCACCTTAGCCTCCACAAGATAATGATCAGACAACCCTCCAGTTGCACCTCTCAGCACATTAACATCCAAAAGTCTCTCTTTCGCACGCCTGTCAATTAACACGTAATCCAATAACGCTCTCTGGCCATCTCTCCTACTTACATAAGTATACTTATGTATATATATATATATATATATATATATATATATATATATATATATATATATATATATATATATATATTCATGTTCCTTCTTAGAAATGTCGCTTAGAACCCTTCGTAAACTAGCAGAAGACAGCCACTAGAATTCTAAGAAACTCAACTTACAGACAACACACACTAACACACTTCCTCTGACTCTCATAACCTGCTAAGTACTGCATCCGCTGTACGTGCACCCTCTTGCTCCCTCTATCCAAGACCCCAGCGTCTCAGTACAGGTTCAGATCCCAAGGAGCATATAAGAAGTAGTATCAGAACCCATATTTTTTTTTTCTCTTTTTATGGGGAGTCATTTTGACTTATCATTCATTATAAATGAAAAAGTAAATAACTTATCAGATGATAAATACTGGAGAATGACAGAAGTTAAACAAAGAGAAAAAAAAATGAAATTTATTCGTCCAACTCGTAAGGTTAAATCCATAAGCGAATTTAATTCCCTGTAGTTAAAGAAAAGAATGGTTTTCATTGGCTCATTTATTTCAAGCATTAGTTATCATCTGCTAGGCGTTAATTAAAGAATAATGTATGATTTTGTATGAACGTATCTCATTAACTATCTCTATTCCATTAGGGAGTAAAATTAGATAATGCTTAATACTTAAGATATCAGTGTTCTAAGTCTATACATTTCTAAACAGATGTAAAATGTATGACTGAAATAGACATAGATCTATACATGTAATGTATAGATATAGATCTATACATGTAATGTATAAATATAGATCTATACATGTAATGTATAGATACAGAGCTATACATGTAATGTACAGATACAGATCTATACATGTAATGTATAATCAATTATAAATCTTTCTCTTCTAAAATGAATGACTATGTAATACTCACCTCGTTCTTTTAATTGGGTTTGTCATTATAATCGAGAATTATATTTTTCTAGAAGCAATAAAACTAGATGAGGAATTATCAACACCAAATAAATTGATCCCTAGTGTTAGAATTATGTTATAATCGGATTATGACACTAATCTAGAATTATACTTTACTAGAATTAATAAAACTAGATTAGGAATTAAGAGCAACAGATTCATTCATTCCCTAGTGTTACATATGCCCATTACGCCTAAATCACTTGGGGCCAAAATACTTCTCTAAACTCCATGAATTCCTCCCATACCGTCCTTGCAAATGGGCAACTCGTCCATCCGATGCACTAGTGTGTGTGTGTAACGGAATGTACACATTACTGTATTGCACCACTGACGTTGTCCTCGTCTGACCTCAGACCAATAAAAACCCTCCCCTCTCCCCTCACTTTCTCCCCTCGAAGACTTCTAACAACAATGATCCCTTCCCCTCCACCAACCTCCCCTCCTCCTCCACCACCCCCAACCACCTCCACCACCACCAAAATCCCGGCTTTCTCCATCCTCCTCCTCCTCCTCCTCCTCGACACCACGACCATCTGTAGCGGAGACTTAAGTGCTCAAGGTCAAGAGCAAAAGAGGGGGTGGGTGGTGGTAGGCCAGCCAGGCACCCAGCCAGGCAGCTGTTGAACAAGACAGCTGTTCGAGGAGGTGACAGTCTAACATCTTTGAGAACGGTGGAGCTATTTTGTTGTTTGCAGTTCCCCGGGCGTTGCGCTCGATTGTTTGCCTCTGTCAGAGGCTTGAATAGATCATGTGTTTGCATCTGGAGGGAATTACGGTATTTTTGTTTCCTTGTGGACGGTGCTCGATTTTGTTTGCATCTTAAGGAAGATACGTCGTTTGTTTGCATCTTGAGAACGTTACGGTGTTTTTGTTTGCATCTAAAGGACGTAACAATATATTTGTCTGTATCTTCAGGACGTAACAATATTTGTTTGCATCGTAAGCACGTAACAGTCTATCTGTTTGCATCCTAAGGACGCAACAGTACATTTCTTAGCATCTTACGAACTTTACGTTATTTTTGTTTGCACTTTAAGGACCTAACAGTATATTTGTTTACCTGGTTTCAAGCCCAGCTTTACAGTAGTTCTTAAGGTGTCTGCCGCAAAAAAAAAAAAAGGTTTTGAGTGTAGAACTTTTTAGCGTCGCATATATAGACAAAAGATCACTGGACTAATTGGTGAAGTTCATCCTTAAAAGGTCGAGAGAGAACGTAGCGAAGGTGTGTGTGTGTGTGTGTGTGTGTGTGTGTGTGTGTGTGTGAAAATCCTGAGAACAACACAGTCAGCTTCGCCAGTTAAGCTACACATAGTTAACTGGTGACGAGTCCCAACGACCCTCACACGACTGACTGTGAGCATGCATACCACGTCCAAAATGGTCACCTCCCCTCAGGCCATGAGAAGAATGTGAAACTGATAGAAGCCACGACCATGATCAGCATTACGAGATCTCGTTAGGTTTTGATGTGTCAGGTGCGCTGCAAGACGAGAGGAGGAACCAGCGGGATTTGAGGAGGTTGAGTGATGGCATAAACGAAAGCCTAGACTGCTGGTTGTGGTGGATGTGTTAGTGTGTACATATGGGGAAGCAGGAGGGAACCCCAGCGATGCTGGGCAGCCACATGTTTGATGCCTGTAGATTTGCCTCGTTGGT
>NC_092232.1:8778814-8786314 GCF_036320965.1 Panulirus ornatus
AGTGATTCAGCAACCCACTTTCGATCCCCAAGATGTCATAGGTATGCGACAATGGTTGTGGTATGAGAGTGCAGGAGGACTCACGTAAATGGCCATAGACCATGAATTTCTTGCAGATACACGAACCACACAATTGGCACACACCACAGCACACATCACACACACATACCACAGTACACTTCACTCACACCACAGGACCAACCACACAACACATATACCATACACGACACCATAAACCACACAACACACACTTCATACACGACACCATAAACCACACAATACACATACCATACACGACACCATAAACCACACAACACACACTTCATACACGACACCATAAACCACACAATACACACTCCATACACGACACCATAAACCACACAATACACACACCATACACGACACCATAAACCACACAATACACACACCATACACGACACCATAAACCACACAATACACACTCCATACACGACACCATAAACCACACAATACACACACCATACACGACACCATAAACCACACAACACGAAAGTTATAGTGTTTTTTCTTTTATCTAAAACACTTTGTTTGCCGGAATGTTTACACAAACAGTGCCTCTCTTCTATAGTGTGGGTGAAGGATGCGGAAGATGGAGACAAGCATAGACCGCTCTACCTTGTGTACAATACAACTTCATAGAAAAATTACAAGTTGGCCCAAGAACCCAGAGGGTCCCTTGTTAACTGGCACTGATGATAATACGAAGGAGGACCAGAATGTGTAAACATCCTTACATACAGGGCTCAGAGTACTTTCAAAGATATGGGTGACAATATATATATATATATATATACATATATATATATATATATATATATATATTTTTTTTTTTTTTTTTTTTTTTTTTTTTTAGACTTTGTCGCTGTCTTCCGCGTTTGCGAGGTAGCGCAAGGAAACAGACGAAAGAAATGGCCCAACCCCCCCCATACACATGTACATACACACGTCCACACACGGAAATATACATACCTACACAGCTTTCCATGGTTTACCCCGGACGCTTCACATGCCTTGATTCAACCCACTGACAGCACGTCAACCCCTGTATACCACATCGCTCCAATTCACTCTATTCCTTGCCCTCCTTTCACCCTCCTGCATGTTCAGGCCCCGATCACACAAAATCCTTTTCACTCCATCTTTCCACCTCCAATTTGGTCTCCCTCTTCTCCTCGTTCCCTCCACCTCCGACACATATATCCTCTTGGTCAATCTTTCCTCACTCATTCTCTCCATGTGCCCAAACCATTTCAAAACACCCTCTTCTGCTCTCTCAACCACGCTCTTTTTATTTCCACACATCTCTCTTACCCTTACGTTACTTACTCGATCAAACCACCTCACACCACACATTGTCCTCAAACATCTCATTTCCAGCACATCCATCCTCCTGCGCACAACTCTATCCATAGCCCACGCCTCGCAACCATACAACATTGTTGGAACTACTATTCCTTCAAACATACCCATTTTTGCTTTCCGGGGTAATGTTCTCGACTTCCACACATTTTTCAAGGCTCCCAAAATTTTCGCCCCCTCCCCCACCCTATGATCCACTTCCGCTTCCATGGTTCCATCCGCTGACAGATCCACTCCCAGATATCTAAAACACTTCACTTCCTCCAGTTTTTCACCATTCAAACTCACCTCCCAATTGACTTGACCCTCAACCCTACTGTACCTAATAACCTTGCTCTTATTCACATTTACTCTTAACTTTCTTCTTCCACACACTTTACCAAACTCCGTCACCAGCTTCTGCAGTTTCTCACATGAATCCGCCACCAGCGCTGTATCATCAGCGAACAACTGACTCACTTCCCAAGCTCTCTCATCCCCAACAGACTTCATACTTGCCCCTCTTTCCAAGACTCTTGCATTTACCTCCCTAACAACCCCATCCATAAACAAATTAAACAACCATGGAGACATCACACACCCCTGCCGCAAACCTACATTCACTGAGAACCAATCACTTTCCTCTCTTCCTACACGTACACATGCCTTACATCCTCGATAAAAACTTTTCACTGCTTCTAACAACTTGCCTCCCACACCATATATTCTTAATACCTTCCACAGAGCATCTCTATCAACTCTATCATATGCCTTCTCCAGATCCATAAATGCTACATACAAATCCATTTGCTTTTCTAAGTATTTCTCACATACATTCTTCAAAGCAAACACCTGATCCACACATCCTCTACCACTTCTGAAACCACACTGCTCTTCCCCAATCTGATGCTCTGTACATGCCTTCACCCTCTCAATCAATACCCTCCCATATAATTTACCAGGAATACTCAACAAACTTATACCTCTGTAATTTGAGCACTCACTCTTATCCCCTTTGCCTTTGTACAATGGCACTATGCACGCATTCCGCCAATCCTCAGGCACCTCACCATGAGTCATACATACATTAAATAACCTTACCAACCAGTCAACAATACAGTCACCCCCTTTTTTAATAAATTCCACTGCAATACCATCCAAACCTGCTGCCTTGCCGGCTTTCATCTTCCGCAAAGCTTTTACTACCTCTTCTCTGTTTACCAAATCATTTTCCCTAACCCTCTCACTTTGCACACCACCTCGACCCAAACACCCTATATCTGCCACTCTGTCATCAGACACATTCAACAAACCTTCAAAATACTCATTCCATCTCCTTCTCACATCACCACTACTTGTTATCACCTCCCCATTTACGCCCTTCACTGAAGTTCCCATTTGCTCCCTTGTCTTACGCACCCTATTTACCTCCTTCCAGAACATCTTTTTATTCTCCCTAAAATTTACTGATAGTCTCTCACCCCAACTCTCATTTGCCCTTTTTTTCACCTCTTGCACCTTTCTCTTGACCTCCTGTCTCTTTCTTTTATACTTCTCCCACTCAATTGCATTTTTTCCCTGCAAAAATCGTCCAAATGCCTCTCTCTTCTCTTTCACTAATACTCTTACTTCTTCATCCCACCACTCACTACCCTTTCTAAACAGCCCACCTCCCACTCTTCTCATGCCACAAGCATCTTTTGCGCAATCCATCACTGATTCCCTAAATACATCCCATTCCTCCCCCACTCCCCTTACTTCCATTGTTCTCACCTTTTTCCATTCTGTACACAGTCTCTCCTGATACTTCTTCACACAGGTCTCCTTCCCAAGCTCACTTACTCTCAGCACCTTCTTCACCCCAACATTCACTCTTCTTTTCTGAAAACCCATACTAATCTTCACTTTAGCCTCCACAAGATAATGATCAGACATCCCTCCAGTTGCACCTCTCAGCACATTGACATCCAAAAGTCTCTCTTTCGCACGCCTGTCAATTAACACGTAATCCAATAACGCTCTCTGGCCATCTCTCCTACTTACATAAGTATACTTATGTATATCTCGCTTTTTAAACCAGGTATTTATATATATATATATATATATATATATATATAAATATGTATATATATATATATATATATATATATATATGTATATATATATATATATATATATATATATATATATATATATATTAACTTTTTTCACACTTCGCCATTACCCGCGTTAGCAAGGTAGGATTAAGAACAGAGGCCTGGGCCTTTGAGGGAATATCCTCACCTGGCCCCCTTCTCTGTTCCTTCTTTTGGAAAATTGAAAAAAAAAAAAAAAAAAACGAGAGGAGAGGATTTCCAATCCCCCGCTCCCTTCCCTTTTAGTCGCCTTCTACGCAGGGAATACGTGGGAAATATTCTTTCTCCCCTATCCCCAAGGATAATATCTACTACTGCTATACTACTACTACTACTACTACTACTACTACTACTACTACTACAACAACAACTACTACTACTACTACTACTACTACTACTACTACTACTACTACTACTACTAGCACTACTACTATTACTACTACTGATGATGATAACAATAATAACCATATCAATAACAGCCAATCATTTTCTTCAACCATAACACTTACAACCTCGCGACCAAAAGACATTACCAGTTCCTTCAACTGACGTAAAGACAGTGGCCTCACACGTAAACACCTCAAGGACCATCCAGACCAAGTGGTCGCGTAGAGATCATGCAACCCAAAAGGCAATGTCAAGCAGTACTTCCCCCCCGCTAGGCTATCACGCCCATACCACAATAAGAATTATGACCTTAATACATTATTGCTCTCCTTCCAGCAGAAAGCCTCGTTATACACCATCAGGTCTCCTGTCATCTGTCATTCCCATGAGCTCTCCTCCAGCAGATAACCTCATCATAGACCATCAGACCTTGTGTCATCTGTTCTTCCCATGTACTGTCCCCCCAGCAGATGACTTCATCAAAGACCATCAGGTCTCCTGTTATCTGTTCTTCCCATGTACTGTCCCCCAGCAGATAACCTCATGATGGACCATCAGGTCTTGTGTCATCTGTCCTTCCCATGTACTGTCCTCGAACACATAACCTCATCACAGACCCTCAGCTGAGTCTTCTGTTATCTGTCTGTCCCATAAAACCCCATAGACAATTCCATTACTTTATAAATCATTTAGGTCAGAGTTGGATCTCAGGACCAAAGCATCGAAACAAGGCTTTCGTACCTCAGGCAATCTGCTATGCTGGGTGATTCTGCAAGCGACACATCGTGTGTTCTCGAACCACTCCTGGGGAAAAAAAAAAAGAATGAATATAAGACGCAGACAAGGATGCTAATACCAAGTTTAACTTGTTTTTGGTGGGGGGGAAAAAAAAGTGAAGGTCAGGATTCGGTTGGTTGGTAACAGCTGAAGACATTGGCCAAGCCAGGCCTCCAGGGGGTCAACTCACAGGTTGTCTGAAAACCGTTTAATCCAGTGACACTTCTGTGTCAGGCGTTCGTTAATCCGCCCCACACTTCGTTAATCTACCCGCGGTTGTGTGTGAGGCATTCATTCGTTAATCCACGTACAGTTATGTCTAAGATGCTCGTTTATCCACATATAGCTGTGTGTAAGACACAGGATACAATCCACCTACGCTTCAGTGCAAGCCGTTCGTTAATCCCCCTTCAATTCTGTGTACGGTGTTCGTTAATACACCCACAGTTCTCTCTAAGGAGCTCGTTAATCCACCTACAGATCTATATAAGGTTTTCGTTAAGTTACTTAAGAGTTCTATGTAAGGTGTTCGTTAATCATCCTATTGTGCATGGCGTTCGATAAGCTACTTACAGGTCTATGCCAGCTGTCGTTAAGCCTCGTACAGTTCTGTTTTAGGTGTCGTTACACGCTTACCATTCTGCTTAAGGAGTCGTTATACAATTACAATTCTGACCACAGCGACCATTGGAGCTGTGACCCAGCTGACCACAGCGACCGTTGGAGTTGTGACCCAGCTGACCACAGTGACCGTTGGAGTTGTGACCCAGCTGACCACAGCGACCGTTGGAGTTGTGACCCAGCTGACCACAGCCACCGTTGGAGCTGTGACCCAGCTGACCACAGCCACCGTTGGAGTTGTGACCCAGCTGACCACAGCGACCGTTGGAGTTGTGACCCAGCTGACCACAGCAACCGTTGGAATTGTGACCCAGCTGACCACATCACCAAGACTGACCTCCACTGACCGACGTCCCTCACCACAATCACCTTGTACCAGCCAACCAACCAACCACCCCACCAACCAGTGTTGTACAGGTACAAGACTTGACCTATACCTACTACTATAAATGTCATGAGCAATTATGAAGAAGTGCACAGCTAAGCCAGTAAATAGCTTAGTTTTTCCCAGTGTTACGTGAATGTCAACTACTGTATTACCGTCAAATAGCTTAGTTTTTCCATAGTCATGGGTATGTCAACTGCTGTATTACTGTCACCTAGCCGACGTGAGAGCATTCAACACGTAATGTTCACCATCCACTGTTCAATTAATCACCAGTGAATGTATGATATGGAAAACATATGATTGGTTCCAGTACTATGGCAAGAGACTTCACTCATGTGCTTACGCAATGCCGTAAGGGGTATCCAACCCCACCTGGGCTGTTCGTAAGGGTATCCAACCCCACCTGGGCTGATCGTAAGGGTATCCAACCCCACCTGGGCTGTTCGTAAGGGTATCCAACCCCACCTGGGCTGTTCGTAAGGGTATCCAACCCCACCTGGGCTGATCGTAAGGGTATCCAACCCCACTTGAGCTGATCGTAAGGGTATCCAGCCCCACCTGGGCTGATCGTAAGCTGTTTTATGATGAATTATACACTGCTGTGAATCTCTCTCTCTCTCTCTCTCTCTCTCTCTCTCTCTCTCTCTCTCTCCCTTCCCTCCCCCCACCACTTTTTCCCCAATTATGCGAGTCCTCAAATGTATATCTATTCTTTTTTTTGGCCGAATGGCTCTGCCTGAATTCAGTAAACCGTTTTGGATTCATTCATTCATCTAAGTCATTGAGTCAGTCACCAGTAGTCAATGAGTCAGTCATAAGTCATTGAGTCAGTCCCAAGTCGCTGAGTCTTTCCCAAGTCGCTGAGTCAGCAACAAGTCACTGAGTCCGTCATAAGTCACTGAGTCAGTCATAAGTCATTGAGTCAGTCACAAGTTACTGAGTCAATCACGAGTCACTGAGTCAGTCAAAAGTTACCGAGTCAGTCAGAAGTCACCGAATCAATCACGAGTCACTGAGTCAGTCAGAAGTCACCGAATCAATCACAAGTCATTGAGTCAGTCTCAAGTCACTAAGTCAATCACGAATGAGTCAGTCAAGTCGTCATATGAGTCACAATTCCAAACCTGCAGGTCGTTAAGTGACTCCCATCAAACCACTCAAGTATGATTAAGGCTAATTAATGCACTAATAACGCCTAAACGGAAGAGACGCTGATTAAGACAGTCATTATCACTAGCAGTTGAACATTAATCATGCCAGTCAAGAGGTCAAGGGTCATTATGCTATTAATGAGGTCAAAGGCAAGGGTCATCATGTTAATGAAAAGGTCGACGGTCATTATGCTATTAATGAAGTCAAGGATCATTATGCTATTAATGAGGTCAAAGGCAAAGGTCATCATGTTAATGAAAAGGTCGACGGTCATTATGCTATCAATGAGGTCAAGGGTCATTATGCTATTCATGAGGTCAAAGGTCATTATGCTATTAATGAGGTCAAGGGTCATGCTATTCATGAGGTCAAGGGTCATTGTACTGTTAATGAGATCAAGGGTCATTATGCTATTAAGGTCAATGGTCATTATGCTATTAACGAGGTCAAGGGTCATTATACTATTAATGAAGTCAAGGGTCATATTGGTCATCGAAAGATGCAGATCAGGGTAAGAAACAAGCCATGAAGGTCTCGAAAAAAAAAAAAAAGAAGAGAAACTTGCATGTGTGTCATAATGTCCTTAAGATATAACATATACTATGATATACTCTTTTATGATGACTGAGACAGCATGGGCAAATGAATACCCAAATCAAGGCC